>NW_025725139.1:32500-41263 GCF_021461395.2 Schistocerca americana | reverse complement strand
ACTCCACTATGGATGTGAAATAAATATAATAACACATGATGCTCCGCAAGAAAATAGACTTGGGATAGGGTGTGTCGTTGGCAAGTCCCCGGGGCGGCTAGTGTGGGTGGTGATAAGTCCGTAGTGGGCGAGGTATTACGACGATGCCGCCACCTATGCGAATGTGACGCAACGACATTGACATCCAGCCCAGAAACGGCACCTCCATCTACAGGGATCCGACGGAACTACGCCAACCATGCCGGCAAAACGGTATCGCCATCTATGAAAATACGGCGAAACCACATGCAATACCTCCATCTATGCGAATCTGACAACACTACGTCCGCCATGTCGAGCGCACCACAAAACACAGCGCCATCTGTAGGTCTCCCGCGGCATGACGTCCTGCAACGACGATACCGCCATCTATGAGACGCCAAGCCGACCAAGACATCGATGGGCCCACAGTGCCCATCTTTCGACCCCACCCACAAAGCCTGCGTCCTCTGTCGACCACAGCACCCCAACGCCAGCGCCTCTGCCGCACGAAATCGTGGACCGGCAATCACTCCACCTGCGCCCCACTCCAACCGCCCAACTCGCAACTCCAGCGGATGAACGGCGGACTTTTCCCGCAGTCGCAATGTGCAATCCACCCCTATAACATGCGTTTCATGAAGAGTTATCTCCAATATGCGACATTCCCGCTGTCCCTATACATGAGCTGCGGGCTGTACCAGTTACGAGCTAGAGACGCGACCGCGTTGCTCTCTGTACGAATGCCGATGCTGAGCGGTCAGCTAGGAGGCGCTCCATCCATGTCGGTACCGGTGAGCGTTGCACTCGCAGTCGCAAGAACGTACGGCCAAGTATATTACCTGGAAGAGTCAATGACAGTCCACGCCCCCCCTGCGTGGGAAGAGTCTTTCTAGGCCATGACCCACCGGAAGGGCGCAGCGTCCCCCACCCCAGACATGTGACGTCACACCATCGGTATTGACGACTAGACTGATTCCTTATAATCATTTGCCATACACCGGTGGAAGCTGCCGAGACGAGTAACTACATAGCGGGCTCGCCGTGTCACTAATGTACAGAGATACAACAGTTTCGACTGGAACCGGATTAAACGTATACACGGCGCTGATTAGTAATAGATAGAGCCATCAGAATACAGATAATGTATACAACTGTCCGTATACATGCTGAAAGACTCTGCTCACAATCACAACCACACGTCAGCCACACACCCTTATCACGCACTACTCTCTGCCTGTAACACGCACACAGACAATATGTAAGCACCAGCATGGAACAACACCCAGTGCATCCTCTCCGCCACATTAGACAATCCACACTGTCATAACCAGACTGGGAGGTCCACTCAGAAAACAGAATATCCCACCCACCCCGACAACCACCATTGCTCAGCCCAAGCCACCAACACCCACACATGTCCTACACAGGGGTGCACCCAACATCACAATACTGCCTCCTCTCACAGCACACAAACAATGGCAGGAATGAAAGACACAGGTCTGCCACAAGCATGGAATGAGAGCGCCGCCTGTCATGAGCCAAAGGTGCATCCTGACGTGGCAAATCAGATGATGCCGCAGGCATCCACTTACTATAATCACAATCAACAAACCGGCCGCCCCGCCCCGCCCCCCATTAAACCTTTCCTTACAACAATGTGTACCTTAACCTAACCTATATCGTACCGTAACCTAACCTATATCGTACCGTAACCTAACCTATGTCGTACCGTAACCTAACCTATGTCGTACCGTAACCTAACCTATGTCGTACCGTAACCTAACCTATGTCGTACCGTAACCTAACCTATGTCGTACCGTAACCTAACCTATGTCGTACCGTAACCTAACCTATGTCGTAACCGTAACCTAACCTATGTCGTACCGTAACCTAACCTATGTCGTACCGTAACCTAACCTATGTCGTACCGTAACCTAACCTATGTCGTACCGTAACCTAACCTATGTCGTACCGTAACCTAACCTATGTCGTACCGTAACCTAACCTATGTCGTACCGTAACCTAACCTATGTCGTACCGTAACCTAACCTATGTCGTACCTTAACCTAACCTATGTCGTACCTTAACCTACCCTATGTCGTACCTTAACCTAACCTATGTCGTACCTTAACCTAACCTATGTCGTACCTTAACCTAACCTATGTCGTACCTTAACCTAACCTATGTCGTACCTTAACCTAACCTATGTCGTACCTTAACCTAACCTATGTCGTACCTTAACCTAACCTATGTCGTACCTTAACCTAACCTATGTCGTACCTTAACCTAACCTATGTCGTACCTTAACCTAACCTATGTCGTACCTTAACCTAACCTATGTCGTACCTTAACCTAACCTATGTCGTACCTTAACCTAACCTATGTCGTACCTTAACCTAACCTATGTCGTTACCTTAACCTAACCTATGTCGTACCTTAACCTAACCTATGTCGTACCTTAACCTAACCTATGTCGTACCTTAACCTAACCTATGTCGTACCTTAACCTAACCTATGTCGTACCTTAACCTAACCTATGTCGTACCTTAACCTAACCTATGTCGTACCTTAACCTAACCTATGTCGTACCTTAACCTAACCTATGTCGTACCTTAACCTAACCTATGTCGTACCTTAACCTAACCTATGTCGTACCTTAACCTAACCTATGTCGTACCTTAACCTAACCTATGTCGTACCTTAACCTAACCTATGTCGTACCTTAACCTAACCTATGTCGTACCTTAACCTAACCTATGTCGTACCTTAACCTAACCTATGTCGTACCTTAACCTAACCTATGTCGTACCTTAACCTAACCTATGTCGTACCTTAACCTAACCTATGTCGTACCTTAACCTAACCTATGTCGTACCTTAACCTAACCTATGTCGTACCTTAACCTAACCTATGTCGTACCTTAACCTAACCTGTATTGCGCCTTAACCTAACCTGTATTGCGCCTTAACCTAACCTGTATTGCGCCTTAACGTAACCTGTATTGCGCCTTAACGTAACCTGTATTGCGCCTTAACGTAACCTGTATTGCGCCTTAACGTAACCTGTATTGCGCCTTAACGTAACCTGTATTGCGCCTTAACGTAACCTGTATTGCGCCTTAACGTAACCTGTATTGCGCCTTAACGTAACCTGTATTGCGCCTTAACGTAACCTGTATTGCGCCTTAACGTAACCTGTATTGCGCCTTAACGTAACCTGTATTGCGCCTTAACGTAACCTGTATTGCGCCTTAACGTAACCTGTATTGCGCCTTAACGTAACCTGTATTGCGCCTTAACGTAACCTGTATTGCGCCTTAACGTAACCTGTATTGCGCCTTAACGTAACCTGTATTGCGCCTTAACGTAACCTGTATTGCGCCTTAACGTAACCTGTATTGCGCCTTAACGTAACCTGTATTGCGCCTTAACGTAACCTGTATTGCGCCTTAACGTAACCTGTATTGCGCCTTAACGTAACCTGTATTGCGCCTTAACGTAACCTGTATTGCGCCTTAACGTAACCTGTATTGCGCCTTAACGTAACCTGCATTGCGCCTTAACGTAACCTGCATTGCGCCTTAACGTAACCTGTATTGCGCCTTAACGTAACCTGCATTGCGCCTTAACGTAACCTGCATTGCGCCTTAACGTAACCTGTATTGCGCCTTAACGTAACCTGTATTGCGCCTTAACGTAACCTGTATTGCGCCTTAACGTAACCTGTATTGCGCCTTAACGTAACCTGTATTGCGCCTTAACGTAACCTGTATTGCGCCTTAACGTAACCTGTATTGCGCCTTAACGTAACCTGTATTGCGCCTTAACGTAACCGATATTGCGCCTTAACGTAACCTATATTGCGCCGTAACGTAACCTATATTGCGCCGTAACGTAACCCACATTGCCCCTTAACGTAACCTATATTGCGCCGTAACGTAACCTATATTGCGCCGTAACGTAACCCACATTGCCCCTTAACGTAACCCACATTGCCCCCTTAACGTAACCCACATTGCCCCTTAACGTAACCCAACACACGTTGGGCCTTAACCCAACACACGTTGGGCCTTAACCCAACACACGTTGGGCCGTAACCCAACACACGTTGGGCCTTAACCCAACACACGTTGGGCCTTAACCCAACACACGTTGGGCCTTAACCCAACACACGTTGGGCCTTAACCTGCTCTGTAATTGTCATACGACGCGTTAAATTAGTGTAGTGTTGCCTAACTGCAACCCCCGCAATATAGTTTGCTACTCGCACTGCCCGGTCCCCAGTGTATCGCTTCATGTTAAACACCTTGCAGCTATACACTGTAATGTGGATGGCAGCAGGACGTACATGCTCAATGCCCTTTGCAGTTGTTCATTGGCATTTGCAGTTGTTCATTGGCATTCGCATGGCGAAGCACTTAGCCTACGCTGTGGTACGGCCTGTGTCAACTGTCCGCTGATGTTGTACGTCCAAATCACACACTGTACTGCACATTGGTCCTCATGTACTGAATGATACATCGTGGTACATGTGACCGTACAACGACTGCGCCAACAACGGCGAACCATGCGGTCCAAATGTTGTGCACTCAGCTACGTGTCGTCTCCCTATAAGAGCTGGATTGCAGTGTGGTATGCCCTGGATGGCGATCAGCATGAGCCGTCTGTTGATGTAGTGGCGCGTGTTGTCAGACGTAGTCGTCTCTTCTCACACACCGTGATAGCACGGTGCACTGCGTTCCACATCTGCGACATGCGACAGAGGCCGGTTGACAGTCGTTCGCGCAATGGACATCGCATACGTACGGGGGCCACCTTCCACGTGTTCGCTAAGCGTGGACATGTTGTTGCGTGTATGTGGGCAGACTGTGTGTCGTGACACCTGACACAGGCATGCAACAATCGTTGAATTTGCAAATGGCGATGGACGCCTACGTTTGCTGGTGACGTTACGCAAATGAACAACTGGTAAACCGTTGTGGTGCGGTTGTTCTCGCTAGGGGTGAATCAGTGATGGCGACGATCGGTTGAGCTACCAACCGGTTGTTGCAGCGATACCCACCATGCCCACGAACGTGAATGGCATGTGGGTGTGAAGCGATACGCGGCGGTGGCTGGGTGGGACCGTCCCCGGCCGGTGAGGGGGGGCCTCCCGGCGTGTTGGCCGTGCGGTGCGTGGGCGCACGCGCTACAGCCGGCTGGTGGGGGCGGCCAGTGGCAGGCGCGCCGGCCGACGGAGGCGGCAGGCGGCGCAGCTGCGCGCCGGCGCACCCTGCACGCGGCGCCGTGCGGCCAAAGTAGGTCCTCGCGGGCCCGGTGCGAAGCGCGGTGGACATCTGCAGTGTGCTGGTCCGATTGAGGACTGTGTGCGCTGAGGATGCGCCGCCGCCCGGCGCTCGGCGCCGCGACGCCGTCTGCTGCTCGGTCGCCTCTGCGGTTCTCGCAGGTGGTTTGTATCGCAGCTGTGCGGACGTGTTGGCGCGTGCGCTGTGCTGGGAGAGTTCGCTTCGGCACCCAAGTGGGGCTTTTGTCCTTCTGTGGCGCTGGCGTTGGAGCTGCCGGTCACCGTAGGTGGCGCGTGTTGTCTCCCGCCGGCAATGCCACGACAGCACGCTCCCGGGCCTCTGTCGGCAGCGGCAAGCTCAGTTGGGAGCACGGGTGGTCGCACCCTAAAGCGTCTACTCGCCAAACTCCGGGCGATTGCGCCTCTCTCGAACCCGACCAAGTACTTAGGACGGCGCTGCGCGCCGCCGGGACCTGAGAGGGTTTCGAGGTGTATGGTGCAGGGGAGCTCAGCCTCCTCCTGTTTGCAGAATAATTGAGCGGACGCTTGCGTGTTCGCGCGGGCCCCCGGGACACACTCCCGGGCGGCCGGCTGCTCAGCTCTAGTTGACGCAGCTCCCTGGTTGATCCTGCCAGTAGTCATATGCTTGTCTCAAAGATTAAGCCATGCATGTCTCAGTACAAGCCGCATTAAGGTGAAACCGCGAATGGCTCATTAAATCAGTTATGGTTCCTTAGATCGTACCCACGTTACTTGGATAACTGTGGTAATTCTAGAGCTAATACATGCAAACAGAGTCCCGACCAGAGATGGAAGGGACGCTTTTATTAGATCAAAACCAATCGGTCGGCTCGTCCGGTCCGTTTGCCTTGGTGACTCTGAATAACTTTGGGCTGATCGCACGGTCCTCGTACCGGCGACGCATCTTTCAAATGTCTGCCTTATCAACTGTCGATGGTAGGTTCTGCGCCTACCATGGTTGTAACGGGTAACGGGGAATCAGGGTTCGATTCCGGAGAGGGAGCCTGAGAAACGGCTACCACATCCAAGGAAGGCAGCAGGCGCGCAAATTACCCACTCCCGGCACGGGGAGGTAGTGACGAAAAATAACGATACGGGACTCATCCGAGGCCCCGTAATCGGAATGAGTACACTTTAAATCCTTTAACGAGTATCTATTGGAGGGCAAGTCTGGTGCCAGCAGCCGCGGTAATTCCAGCTCCAATAGCGTATATTAAAGTTGTTGCGGTTAAAAAGCTCGTAGTTGGATTTGTGTCCCACGCTGTTGGTTCACCGCCCGTCGGTGTTTAACTGGCATGTATCGTGGGACGTCCTGCCGGTGGGGCGAGCTGAAGGCGTGCGACGCGCCTCGTGCGTGCTCGTGCGTCCCGAGGCGGACCCCGTTGCAATCCTACCAGGGTGCTCTTGAGTGAGTGTCTCGGTGGGCCGGCACGTTTACTTTGAACAAATTAGAGTGCTTAAAGCAGGCAAGCCCGCCTGAATACTGTGTGCATGGAATAATGGAATAGGACCTCGGTTCTATTTTGTTGGTTTTCGGAACCCGAGGTAATGATTAATAGGGACAGGCGGGGGCATTCGTATTGCGACGTTAGAGGTGAAATTCTTGGATCGTCGCAAGACGAACAGAAGCGAAAGCATTTGCCAAGTATGTTTTCATTAATCAAGAACGAAAGTTAGAGGTTCGAAGGCGATCAGATACCGCCCTAGTTCTAACCATAAACGATGCCAGCCAGCGATCCGCCGCAGTTCCTCCGATGACTCGGCGGGCAGCCTCCGGGAAACCAAAGCTTTTGGGTTCCGGGGGAAGTATGGTTGCAAAGCTGAAACTTAAAGGAATTGACGGAAGGGCACCACCAGGAGTGGAGCCTGCGGCTTAATTTGACTCAACACGGGAAACCTCACCAGGCCCGGACACCGGAAGGATTGACAGATTGATAGCTCTTTCTTGATTCGGTGGGTGGTGGTGCATGGCCGTTCTTAGTTGGTGGAGCGATTTGTCTGGTTAATTCCGATAACGAACGAGACTCTAGCCTGCTAACTAGTCGCGTGACATCCTTCGTGCTGTCAGCGATTACTTTTCTTCTTAGAGGGACAGGCGGCTTCTAGCCGCACGAGATTGAGCAATAACAGGTCTGTGATGCCCTTAGATGTTCTGGGCCGCACGCGCGCTACACTGAAGGAATCAGCGTGTCTTCCTAGGCCGAAAGGTCGGGGTAACCCGCTGAACCTCCTTCGTGCTAGGGATTGGGGCTTGCAATTGTTCCCCATGAACGAGGAATTCCCAGTAAGCGCGAGTCATAAGCTCGCGTTGATTACGTCCCTGCCCTTTGTACACACCGCCCGTCGCTACTACCGATTGAATGATTTAGTGAGGTCTTCGGACTGGTACGCGGCATTGACTCTGTCGTTGCCGATGCTACCGGAAAGATGACCAAACTTGATCATTTAGAGGAAGTAAAAGTCGTAACAAGGTTTCCGTAGGTGAACCTGCGGAAGGATCATTACCGACTAGACTGCATGTCTTTCGGTGTGCGTGTCGTGTCGCGCAACACGCTACCTGTACGGCTCGCAGTAGCCGTGCGCCGCGTGCGGAACCACGCGTGCTTCTCAAAACTAACGCCAATGTTGTGTGGTACGAGCGCTGAAGCGCTGGAGCGGCTGGCCTGCGGCACCTGGCGCCTGGCGCCGGTTTTGAATGACTTTCGCCCGACTGCCTGTCCGCTCCGGTGTGGAGCCGTACGACGCCCATCGGCCGTGAGGCCGTTGGACACAGAACGCTTGAACAGGGGCCGCCACACGCCTACGTCCCGCCTATGCAACTGTCTTGAAAGAGACAGTGGAAACTAAGAAAAGATCACCCAGGACGGTGGATCACTCGGCTCGTGGGTCGATGAAGAACGCAGCAAATTGCGCGTCGACATGTGAACTGCAGGACACATGAACATCGACGTTTCGAACGCACATTGCGGTCCATGGATTCCGTTCCCGGGCCACGTCTGGCTGAGGGTCGGCTACGTATACTGAAGCGCGCGGCGTTTGCCCCGCTTCGCAGACCTGGGAGCGTCGCGGCCGCCTGTGGGGCCGGCCGCGCCTCCTGAAATGTGCGATGCGCGCCCGTCGCCTGGCGGTTCGCATACCGGTACTTACTCGGTAGCGTGCACAGCCGGCTGGCGGTGTGGCGTGCGACACCTCGTACTAACGACCTCAGAGCAGGCGAGACTACCCGCTGAATTTAAGCATATTACTAAGCGGAGGAAAAGAAACTAACAAGGATTCCCCCAGTAGCGGCGAGCGAACAGGGAAGAGTCCAGCACCGAACCCCGCAGGCTGCCGCCTGTCGTGGCATGTGGTGTTTGGGAGGGTCCACTACCCCGACGCCTCGCGCCGAGCCCAAGTCCAACTTGAATGAGGCCACGGCCCGTAGAGGGTGCCAGGCCC
>NW_025725139.1:22500-27500 GCF_021461395.2 Schistocerca americana | reverse complement strand
CCAACCGCCCAACTCGCAACTCCAGCGGATGAACGGCGGACTTTTCCCGCAGTCGCAATGTGCAATCCACCCCTATAACATGCGTTTCATGAAGAGTTATCTCCAATATGCGACATTCCCGCTGTCCCTATACATGAGCTGCGGGCTGTACCAGTTACGAGCTAGAGACGCGACCGCGTTGCTCTCTGTACGAATGCCGATGCTGAGCGGTCAGCTAGGAGGCGCTCCATCCATGTCGGTACCGGTGAGCGTTGCACTCGCAGTCGCAAGAACGTACGGCAAGTATATTACCTGGAAGAGTCAATGACAGTCCACGCCCCCCTGCGTGGGAAGAGTCTTTCTAGGCCATGACCCACCGGAAGGGCGCAGCGTCCCCCACCCCAGACATGTGACGTCACACCATCGGTATTGACGACTAGACTGATTCCTTATAATCATTTGCCATACACCGGTGGAAGCTGCCGAGACGAGTAACTACATAGCGGGCTCGCCGTGTCACTAATGTACAGAGATACAACAGTTTCGACTGGAACCGGATTAAACGTATACACGGCGCTGATTAGTAATAGATAGAGCCATCAGAATACAGATAATGTATACAACTGTCCGTATACATGCTGAAAGACTTGCTCACAATCACAACCACACGTCAGCCACACACCCTTATCACGCACTACTCTCTGCCTGTAACACGCACACAGACAATATGTATGCACCAGCATGGAACAACACCCAGTGCATCCTCTCCGCCACATTAGACAATCCACACTGTCATAACCAGACTGGGAGGTCCACTCAGAAAACAGAATATCCCACCCACCCGACAACCACCATTGCTCAGCCAAGCCACCAACACCCACACATGTCCTACACAGGGGTGCACCCAACATCACAATACTGCCTCCTCTCACAGCACACAAACAATGGCAGGAATGAAAGACACAGGTCTGCCACAAGCATGGAATGAGAGCGCCGCCTGTCATGAGCCAAAGGTGCATCCTGACGTGGCAAATCAGATGATGCCGCAGGCATCCACTTACTATAATCACAATCAACAAACCGGCCGCCCCGCCCCGCCCCCCATTAAACCTTTCCTTACAACATGGTGTACCTTAACCTAACCTATATCGTACCGTAACCTAACCTATATCGTACCGTAACCTAACCTATGTCGTACCGTAACCTAACCTATGTCGTACCGTAACCTAACCTATGTCGTACCGTAACCTAACCTATGTCGTACCGTAACCTAACCTATGTCGTACCGTAACCTAACCTATGTCGTACCGTAACCTAACCTATGTCGTACCGTAACCTAACCTATGTCGTACCGTAACCTAACCTATGTCGTACCGTAACCTAACCTATGTCGTACCGTAACCTAACCTATGTCGTACCGTAACCTAACCTATGTCGTACCGTAACCTAACCTATGTCGTACCGTAACCTAACCTATGTCGTACCGTAACCTAACCTATGTCGTACCTTAACCTAACCTATGTCGTACCTTAACCTAACCTATGTCGTACCTTAACCTAACCTATGTCGTACCTTAACCTAACCTATGTCGTACCTTAACCTAACCTATGTCGTACCTTAACCTAACCTATGTCGTACCTTAACCTAACCTATGTCGTACCTTAACCTAACCTATGTCGTACCTTAACCTAACCTATGTCGTACCTTAACCTAACCTATGTCGTACCTTAACCTAACCTATGTCGTACCTTAACCTAACCTATGTCGTACCTTAACCTAACCTATGTCGTACCTTAACCTAACCTATGTCGTACCTTAACCTAACCTATGTCGTACCTTAACCTAACCTATGTCGTACCTTAACCTAACCTATGTCGTACCTTAACCTAACCTATGTCGTACCTTAACCTAACCTATGTCGTACCTTAACCTAACCTATGTCGTACCTTAACCTAACCTATGTCGTACCTTAACCTAACCTATGTCGTACCTTAACCTAACCTATGTCGTACCTTAACCTAACCTATGTCGTACCTTAACCTAACCTATGTCGTACCTTAACCTAACCTATGTCGTACCTTAACCTAACCTATGTCGTACCTTAACCTAACCTATGTCGTACCTTAACCTAACCTATGTCGTACCTTAACCTAACCTATGTCGTACCTTAACCTAACCTATGTCGTACCTTAACCTAACCTATGTCGTACCTTAACCTAACCTATGTCGTACCTTAACCTAACCTATGTCGTACCTTAACCTAACCTGTATTGCGCCTTAACCTAACCTGTATTGCGCCTTAACGTAACCTGTATTGCGCCTTAACGTAACCTGTATTGCGCCTTAACGTAACCTGTATTGCGCCTTAACGTAACCTGTATTGCGCCTTAACGTAACCTGTATTGCGCCTTAACGTAACCTGTATTGCGCCTTAACGTAACCTGTATTGCGCCTTAACGTAACCTGTATTGCGCCTTAACGTAACCTGTATTGCGCCTTAACGTAACCTGTATTGCGCCTTAACGTAACCTGTATTGCGCCTTAACGTAACCTGTATTGCGCCTTAACGTAACCTGTATTGCGCCTTAACGTAACCTGTATTGCGCCTTAACGTAACCTGTATTGCGCCTTAACGTAACCTGTATTGCGCCTTAACGTAACCTGTATTGCGCCTTAACGTAACCTGTATTGCGCCTTAACGTAACCTGTATTGCGCCTTAACGTAACCTGTATTGCGCCTTAACGTAACCTGTATTGCGCCTTAACGTAACCTGTATTGCGCCTTAACGTAACCTGTATTGCGCCTTAACGTAACCTGCATTGCGCCTTAACGTAACCTGCATTGCGCCTTAACGTAACCTGTATTGCGCCTTAACGTAACCTGCATTGCGCCTTAACGTAACCTGCATTGCGCCTTAACGTAACCTGTATTGCGCCTTAACGTAACCTGTATTGCGCCTTAACGTAACCTGTATTGCGCCTTAACGTAACCTGTATTGCGCCTTAACGTAACCTGTATTGCGCCTTAACGTAACCTGTATTGCGCCTTAACGTAACCTGTATTGCGCCTTAACGTAACCGATATTGCGCCTTAACGTAACCTATATTGCGCCGTAACGTAACCTATATTGCGCCGTAACGTAACCCACATTGCCCCTTAACGTAACCTATATTGCGCCGTAACGTAACCTATATTGCGCCGTAACGTAACCCACATTGCCCCTTAACGTAACCCACATTGCCCCTTAACGTAACCCACATTGCCCCTTAACGTAACCCAACACACGTTGGGCCTTAACCCAACACACGTTGGGCCTTAACCCAACACACGTTGGGCCTTAACCCAACACACGTTGGGCCTTAACCCAACACACGTTGGGCCTTAACCCAACACACGTTGGGCCTTAACCTGCTCTGTAATTGTCATACGACGCGTTAAATTAGTGTAGTGTTGCCTAACTGCAACCCCCGCAATATAGTTTGCTACTCGCACTGCCCGGTCCCCAGTGTATCGCTTCATGTTAAACACCTTGCAGCTATACACTGTAATGTGGATGGCAGCAGGACGTACATGCTCAATGCCCTTTGCAGTTGTTCATTGGCATTTGCAGTTGTTCATTGGCATTCGCATGGCGAAGCACTTAGCCTACGCTGTGGTACGGCCTGTGTCAACTGTCCGCTGATGTTGTACGTCCAAATCACACACTGTACTGCACATTGGTCCTCATGTACTGAATGATACATCGTGGTACATGTGACCGTACAACGACTGCGCCAACAACGGCGAACCATGCGGTCCAAATGTTGTGCACTCAGCTACGTGTCGTCTCCCTATAAGAGCTGGATTGCAGTGTGGTATGCCCTGGATGGCGATCAGCATGAGCCGTCTGTTGATGTAGTGGCGCGTGTTGTCAGACGTAGTCGTCTCTTCTCACACACCGTGATAGCACGGTGCACTGCGTTCCACATCTGCGACATGCGACAGAGGCCGGTTGACAGTCGTTCGCGCAATGGACATCGCATACGTACGGGGGCCACCTTCCACGTGTTCGCTAAGCGTGGACATGTTGTTGCGTGTATGTGGGCAGACAGTGTGTCGTGACACCTGACACAGGCATGCAACAATCGTTGAATTTGCAAATGGCGATGGACGCCTACGTTTGCTGGTGACGTTACGCAAATGAACAACTGGTAAACCGTTGTGGTGCGGTTGTTCTCGCTAGGGGTGAATCAGTGATGGCGACGATCGGTTGAGCTACCAACCGGTTGTTGCAGCGATACCCACCATGCCCACGAACGTGAATGGCATGTGGGTGTGAAGCGATACGCGGCGGTGGCTGGGTGGGACCGTCCCCGGCCGGTGAGGGGGGGCCTCCCGGCGTGTTGGCCGTGCGGTGCGTGGGCGCACGCGCTACAGCCGGCTGGTGGGGGCGGCCAGTGGCAGGCGCGCCGGCCGACGGAGGCGGCAGGCGGCGCAGCTGCGCGCCGGCGCACCCTGCACGCGGCGCCGTGCGGCCAAAGTAGGTCCTCGCGGGCCCGGTGCGAAGCGCGGTGGACATCTGCAGTGTGCTGGTCCGATTGAGGACTGTGTGCGCTGAGGATGCGCCGCCGCCCGGCGCTCGGCGCCGCGACGCCGTCTGCTGCTCGGTCGCCTCTGCGGTTCTCGCAGGTGGTTTGTATCGCAGCTGTGCGGACGTGTTGGCGCGTGCGCTGTGCTGGGAGAGTTCGCTTCGGCACCCAAGTGGGGCTTTTGTCCTTCTGTGGCGCTGGCGTTGGAGCTGCCGGTCACCGTAGGTGGCGCGTGTTGTCTCCCGCCGGCAATGCCACGACAGCACGCTCCCGGGCCTCTGTCGGCAGCGGCAAGCTCAGTTGGGAGCACGGGTGGTCGCACCTAAAGCGTCTACTCGCCAAACTCCGGGCGATTGCGCCTCTCTCGAACCCGACCAAGTACTTAGGACGGCGCTGCGCGCCGCCGGGACCTGAGAGGGTTTCGAGGTGTATGGTGCAGGGGAGCTCAGCCT
>NW_025725139.1:10000-12500 GCF_021461395.2 Schistocerca americana | reverse complement strand
CCTTAACCTAACCTATGTCGTACCTTAACCTAACCTATGTCGTACCTTAACCTAACCTATGTCGTACCTTAACCTAACCTATGTCGTACCTTAACCTAACCTATGTCGTACCTTAACCTAACCTATGTCGTACCTTAACCTAACCTATGTCGTACCTTAACCTAACCTATGTCGTACCTTAACCTAACCTATGTCGTACCTTAACCTAACCTATGTCGTACCTTAACCTAACCTGTATTGCGCCTTAACGTAACCTGTATTGCGCCTTAACGTAACCTGTATTGCGCCTTAACGTAACCTGTATTGCGCCTTAACGTAACCTGTATTGCGCCTTAACGTAACCTGTATTGCGCCTTAACGTAACCTGTATTGCGCCTTAACGTAACCTGTATTGCGCCTTAACGTAACCTGTATTGCGCCTTAACGTAACCTGTATTGCGCCTTAACGTAACCTGTATTGCGCCTTAACGTAACCTGTATTGCGCCTTAACGTAACCTGTATTGCGCCTTAACGTAACCTGTATTGCGCCTTAACGTAACCTGTATTGCGCCTTAACGTAACCTGTATTGCGCCTTAACGTAACCTGTATTGCGCCTTAACGTAACCTGTATTGCGCCTTAACGTAACCTGTATTGCGCCTTAACGTAACCTGTATTGCGCCTTAACGTAACCTGTATTGCGCCTTAACGTAACCTGTATTGCGCCTTAACGTAACCTGTATTGCGCCTTAACGTAACCTGTATTGCGCCTTAACGTAACCTGCATTGCGCCTTAACGTAACCTGCATTGCGCCTTAACGTAACCTGTATTGCGCCTTAACGTAACCTGCATTGCGCCTTAACGTAACCTGCATTGCGCCTTAACGTAACCTGTATTGCGCCTTAACGTAACCTGTATTGCGCCTTAACGTAACCTGTATTGCGCCTTAACGTAACCTGTATTGCGCCTTAACGTAACCTGTATTGCGCCTTAACGTAACCTGTATTGCGCCTTAACGTAACCTGTATTGCGCCTTAACGTAACCTGTATTGCGCCTTAACGTAACCGATATTGCGCCTTAACGTAACCTATATTGCGCCGTAACGTAACCTATATTGCGCCGTAACGTAACCCACATTGCCCCTTAACGTAACCTATATTGCGCCGTAACGTAACCTATATTGCGCCGTAACGTAACCCACATTGCCCCTTAACGTAACCCACATTGCCCCTTAACGTAACCCACATTGCCCCTTAACGTAACCCAACACACGTTGGGCCTTAACCCAACACACGTTGGGCCTTAACCCAACACACGTTGGGCCTTAACCCAACACACGTTGGGCCTTAACCCAACACACGTTGGGCCTTAACCCAACACACGTTGGGCCTTAACCTGCTCTGTAATTGTCATACGACGCGTTAAATTAGTGTAGTGTTGCCTAACTGCAACCCCCGCAATATAGTTTGCTACTCGCACTGCCCGGTCCCCAGTGTATCGCTTCATGTTAAACACCTTGCAGCTATACACTGTAATGTGGATGGCAGCAGGACGTACATGCTCAATGCCCTTTGCAGTTGTTCATTGGCATTTGCAGTTGTTCATTGGCATTCGCATGGCGAAGCACTTAGCCTACGCTGTGGTACGGCCTGTGTCAACTGTCCGCTGATGTTGTACGTCCAAATCACACACTGTACTGCACATTGGTCCTCATGTACTGAATGATACATCGTGGTACATGTGACCGTACAACGACTGCGCCAACAACGGCGAACCATGCGGTCCAAATGTTGTGCACTCAGCTACGTGTCGTCTCCCTATAAGAGCTGGATTGCAGTGTGGTATGCCCTGGATGGCGATCAGCATGAGCCGTCTGTTGATGTAGTGGCGCGTGTTGTCAGACGTAGTCGTCTCTTCTCACACACCGTGATAGCACGGTGCACTGCGTTCCACATCTGCGACATGCGACAGAGGCCGGTTGACAGTCGTTCGCGCAATGGACATCGCATACGTACGGGGGCCACCTTCCACGTGTTCGCTAAGCGTGGACATGTTGTTGCGTGTATGTGGGCAGACAGTGTGTCGTGACACCTGACACAGGCATGCAACAATCGTTGAATTTGCAAATGGCGATGGACGCCTACGTTTGCTGGTGACGTTACGCAAATGAACAACTGGTAAACCGTTGTGGTGCGGTTGTTCTCGCTAGGGGTGAATCAGTGATGGCGACGATCGGTTGAGCTACCAACCGGTTGTTGCAGCGATACCCACCATGCCCACGAACGTGAATGGCATGTGGGTGTGAAGCGATACGCGGCGGTGGCTGGGTGGGACCGTCCCCGGCCGGTGAGGGGGGGCCTCCCGGCGTGTTGGCCGTGCGGTGCGTGGGCGCACGCGCTACAGCCGGCTGGTGGGGGCGGCCAGTGGCAGGCGCGCCGGCCGACGGAGGCGGCAGGCGGCGCAGCTGCGCGCCGGCGCACCCTGCACGCGGCGCCGTGCGGCCAAAGTAGGTCCTCGCG
>NW_025725138.1:0-41601 GCF_021461395.2 Schistocerca americana | reverse complement strand
GAAGTGGTAGTGCAAACTGCGGCCTGCGGAACACGAGTGAAAAAATCAACAGAGTACTGTCATTTCGAGTACTCGTCATTGCAACGGCAGCAAGGCAAAACTTTCAAAATTGCCGTGACCAGGATTCGAACCTGGGTTATTGCGGCCACAACGCAATGTCCTAACCACTAGACGATCACGGCCATGGCCACGGAGGCGCACGCGAAGGCAGCTGGCTCGAATGCAAGTGGCGATACCCAGCAAAGCCTAGGCCAAGGTGTACGCCACAGCAGTGTCAGACACGGTCTCCATCACATGTATACGAGCAAAATGAACGTGCCTGCGCTGTCAGGACACTAACTACAGTGGTTAGCTGCATTCACCTCCGTGGCAATGTCTTGCAGTCCTCCAAGCCTCTTGACTACAGGTACCGGTATGTGGCTCGATAACAAGTGGATAGACGCCGCATCTCTCTCGCCGTCAGGTGTTGCCGCGAGTCATACTTAACGTAGCTTTCTGCACGCGTCAGCGTAGCGTCAGTCGAGCAAAGTCGAGACAAGTCGCATAAGAGGAGCAATAAAAACGCGCAATTCCGGTACCGGGAATCGAACCCGGGCCTCCTGGGTGAGAGCCAGGTATCCTAGCCACTAGACCACACCGGATAACGACGGCAGTGCTCTTTCCAGCGAACGCAGCAGCCACCCACGGTTGACTGACGACAACTGTAAAAAATCCACTCTCTCGCGTTATAGAACGGCGTGCTCCGGACGCATTTCGTGGAGACGAACGCCAGCAATGATGAGAGCAAAAGGTGCCTGAAAATCCTGTCGTTGCACCACGCACTGTTCTACGACAATTCACCAAGCAGACGCTCACGCCTTGTTGTGCTGTTTCCTTTGCGGGCAATGAGTGCATCTGCCTTCGACACAGGAAAACATTACACGTTTGGCAGCTGTGGGATTCGAACCCACGCCTCCGAAGAGAATGGTGCCTGAAACCAGCGCCTTAGACCGCTCGGCCACGCTACCTACACAACACGCGCGTCACAAGAGCTGCGTCCCACTCCACGAGAACACACCGCAACGGCACAAAAATGAGACGTAAAAAGTGGGCAACGGTGGGATTCGAACCCACGCCTCCGAAGAGACTGGTGCCTAAAACCAGCGCCTTAGACCGCTCGGCCACGTTACCGTTGGGGCAGCAGCGGCAAAACGTTTCCTTTGTACTACAAAGATCACTTCGAAATGGAAGTATCTTGGCAATCGCCGTGCCATGTATTTCCACTGCTCTCCCACTGGAAGCGTCTCTTTAGGCCATCCACAGCAAGAAAAAGCCGTGCCCGCCGTATGGTAGCGACGCCACTTGTCTGTAACTGTCGCAGTTAAGGAGACAGCGTCAAGAGACGTTTTCGTACCGTGACCAGGTTTCGAACCTGGGCCTTCCGTAACCACTAAAGTATCGTAGCTGTAACTGTCAGGCGGAGCTAGAATGCTCCATGTATCAAACATATGTGAGCTCAAGGAGGTTACACTTGAAGAAAAAGCGCCAGGTTAACGCGATCACAGCAAAACCGCCGGCAGCTACGGGATTCGAAACCGCGCCTACAGAGATACTGGTGCCTTAAACCAGCGCCTTAAAGCGCTCGGCCACGCTACATGCGCTGCTTGGTGCGCCAGTGTTCCTAGCATTTGTACAAACAGTGCACGCCACAGCTTCCTGTTCTGCTGGGACTGGCTGCTCATCCATCGCACTTCAAACAACTGCCCTTTTCGACTACAGAGAGCAGCGGACGTCTGCGCTCTGGGAGGCGACATTACGTGTTGGGGATGAAGTGGTAGTGCAAACTGCGGCCTGCGGAACACGAGTGAAAAAATCAACAGAGTACTGTCATTTCGAGTACTCGTCATTGCAACGGCAGCAAGGCAAAACTTTCAAAATTGCCGTGACCAGGATTCGAACCTGGGTTATTGCGGCCACAACGCAATGTCCTAACCACTAGACGATCACGGCCATGGCCACGGAGGCGCACGCGAAGGCAGCTGGCTCGAATGCAAGTGGCGATACCCAGCAAAGCCTAGGCCAAGGTGTACGCCACAGCAGTGTCAGACACGGTCTCCATCACATGTATACGAGCAAATGAACGTGCCTGCGCTGTCAGGACACTAACTACAGTGGTTAGCTGCATTCACCTCCGTGGCAATGTCTTGCAGTCCTCCAAGCCTCTTGACTACAGGTACCGGTATGTGGCTCGATAACAAGTGGATAGACGCCGCATCTCTCTCGCCGTCAGGTGTTGCCGCGAGTCATACTTAACGTAGCTTTCTGCACGCGTCAGCGTAGCGTCAGTCGAGCAAAGTCGAGACAAGTCGCATAAGAGGAGCAATAAAAACCGCGCAATTCCGGTACCGGGAATCGAACCCGGGCCTCCTGGGTGAGAGCCAGGTATCCTAGCCACTAGACCACACCGGATAACGACGGCAGTGCTCTTTCCAGCGAACGCAGCAGCCACCCACGGTTGACTGACGACAACTGTAAAAAATCCACTCTCTCGCGTTATAGAACGGCGTGCTCCGGACGCATTTCGTGGAGACGAACGCCAGCAATGATGAGAGCAAAAGGTGCCTGAAAATCCTGTCGTTGCACCACGCACTGTTCTACGACAATTCACCAAGCAGACGCTCACGCCTTGTTGTGCTGTTTCCTTTGCGGGCAATGAGTGCATCTGCCTTCGACACAGGAAACATTACACGTTTGGCAGCTGTGGGATTCGAACCCACGCCTCCGAAGAGAATGGTGCCTGAAACCAGCGCCTTAGACCGCTCGGCCACGCTACCTACACAACACGCGCGTCACAAGAGCTGCGTCCCACTCCACGAGAACACACCGCAACGGCACAAAAATGAGACGTAAAAAGTGGCAACGGTGGGATTCGAACCCACGCCTCCGAAGAGACTGGTGCCTAAAACCAGCGCCTTAGACCGCTCGGCCACGTTACCGTTGGGGCAGCAGCGGCAAAACGTTTCCTTTGTACTACAAAGATCACTTCGAAATGGAAGTATCTTGGCAATCGCCGTGCCATGTATTTCCACTGCTCTCCCACTGGAAGCGTCTCTTTAGGCCATCCACAGCAAGAAAAAGCCGTGCCCGCCGTATGGTAGCGACGCCACTTGTCTGTAACTGTCGCAGTTAAGGAGACAGCGTCAAGAGACGTTTTCGTACCGTGACCAGGTTTCGAACCTGGGCCTTCCGTAACCACTAAAGTATCGTAGCTGTAACTGTCAGGCGGAGCTAGAATGCTCCATGTATCAAACATATGTGAGCTCAAGGAGGTTACACTTGAAGAAAAAGCGCCAGGTTAACGCGATCACAGCAAAACCGCCGGCAGCTACGGGATTCGAAACCGCGCCTACAGAGATACTGGTGCCTTAAACCAGCGCCTTAAAGCGCTCGGCCACGCTACATGCGCTGCTTGGTGCGCCAGTGTTCCTAGCATTTGTACAAACAGTGCACGCCACAGCTTCCTGTTCTGCTGGGACTGGCTGCTCATCCATCGCACTTCAAACAACTGCCCTTTTCGACTACAGAGAGCAGCGGACGTCTGCGCTCTGGGAGGCGACATTACGTGTTGGGGATGAAGTGGTAGTGCAAACTGCGGCCTGCGGAACACGAGTGAAAAAATCAACAGAGTACTGTCATTTCGAGTACTCGTCATTGCAACGGCAGCAAGGCAAAACTTTCAAAATTGCCGTGACCAGGATTCGAACCTGGGTTATTGCGGCCACAACGCAATGTCCTAACCACTAGACGATCACGGCCATGGCCACGGAGGCGCACGCGAAGGCAGCTGGCTCGAATGCAAGTGGCGATACCCAGCAAAGCCTAGGCCAAGGTGTACGCCACAGCAGTGTCAGACACGGTCTCCATCACATGTATACGAGCAAATGAACGTGCCTGCGCTGTCAGGACACTAACTACAGTGGTTAGCTGCATTCACCTCCGTGGCAATGTCTTGCAGTCCTCCAAGCCTCTTGACTACAGGTACCGGTATGTGGCTCGATAACAAGTGGATAGACGCCGCATCTCTCTCGCCGTCAGGTGTTGCCGCGAGTCATACTTAACGTAGCTTTCTGCACGCGTCAGCGTAGCGTCAGTCGAGCAAAGTCGAGACAAGTCGCATAAGAGGAGCAATAAAAACGCGCAATTCCGGTACCGGGAATCGAACCCGGGCCTCCTGGGTGAGAGCCAGGTATCCTAGCCACTAGACCACACCGGATAACGACGGCAGTGCTCTTTCCAGCGAACGCAGCAGCCACCCACGGTTGACTGACGACAACTGTAAAAAATCCACTCTCTCGCGTTATAGAACGGCGTGCTCCGGACGCATTTCGTGGAGACGAACGCCAGCAATGATGAGAGCAAAAGGTGCCTGAAAATCCTGTCGTTGCACCACGCACTGTTCTACGACAATTCACCAAGCAGACGCTCACGCCTTGTTGTGCTGTTTCCTTTGCGGGCAATGAGTGCATCTGCCTTCGACACAGGAAACATTACACGTTTGGCAGCTGTGGGATTCGAACCCACGCCTCCGAAGAGAATGGTGCCTGAAACCAGCGCCTTAGACCGCTCGGCCACGCTACCTACACAACACGCGCGTCACAAGAGCTGCGTCCCACTCCACGAGAACACACCGCAACGGCACAAAAATGAGACGTAAAAAGTGGCAACGGTGGGATTCGAACCCACGCCTCCGAAGAGACTGGTGCCTAAAACCAGCGCCTTAGACCGCTCGGCCACGTTACCGTTGGGGCAGCAGCGGCAAAACGTTTCCTTTGTACTACAAAGATCACTTCGAAATGGAAGTATCTTGGCAATCGCCGTGCCATGTATTTCCACTGCTCTCCCACTGGAAGCGTCTCTTTAGGCCATCCACAGCAAGAAAAAGCCGTGCCCGCCGTATGGTAGCGACGCCACTTGTCTGTAACTGTCGCAGTTAAGGAGACAGCGTCAAGAGACGTTTTCGTACCGTGACCAGGTTTCGAACCTGGGCCTTCCGTAACCACTAAAGTATCGTAGCTGTAACTGTCAGGCGGAGCTAGAATGCTCCATGTATCAAACATATGTGAGCTCAAGGAGGTTACACTTGAAGAAAAAGCGCCAGGTTAACGCGATCACAGCAAAACCGCCGGCAGCTACGGGATTCGAAACCGCGCCTACAGAGATACTGGTGCCTTAAACCAGCGCCTTAAAGCGCTCGGCCACGCTACATGCGCTGCTTGGTGCGCCAGTGTTCCTAGCATTTGTACAAACAGTGCACGCCACAGCTTCCTGTTCTGCTGGGACTGGCTGCTCATCCATCGCACTTCAAACAACTGCCCTTTTCGACTACAGAGAGCAGCGGACGTCTGCGCTCTGGGAGGCGACATTACGTGTTGGGGATGAAGTGGTAGTGCAAACTGCGGCCTGCGGAACACGAGTGAAAAAATCAACAGAGTACTGTCATTTCGAGTACTCGTCATTGCAACGGCAGCAAGGCAAAACTTTCAAAATTGCCGTGACCAGGATTCGAACCTGGGTTATTGCGGCCACAACGCAATGTCCTAACCACTAGACGATCACGGCCATGGCCACGGAGGCGCACGCGAAGGCAGCTGGCTCGAATGCAAGTGGCGATACCCAGCAAAGCCTAGGCCAAGGTGTACGCCACAGCAGTGTCAGACACGGTCTCCATCACATGTATACGAGCAAATGAACGTGCCTGCGCTGTCAGGACACTAACTACAGTGGTTAGCTGCATTCACCTCCGTGGCAATGTCTTGCAGTCCTCCAAGCCTCTTGACTACAGGTACCGGTATGTGGCTCGATAACAAGTGGATAGACGCCGCATCTCTCTCGCCGTCAGGTGTTGCCGCGAGTCATACTTAACGTAGCTTTCTGCACGCGTCAGCGTAGCGTCAGTCGAGCAAAGTCGAGACAAGTCGCATAAGAGGAGCAATAAAAACGCGCAATTCCGGTACCGGGAATCGAACCCGGGCCTCCTGGGTGAGAGCCAGGTATCCTAGCCACTAGACCACACCGGATAACGACGGCAGTGCTCTTTCCAGCGAACGCAGCAGCCACCCACGGTTGACTGACGACAACTGTAAAAAATCCACTCTCTCGCGTTATAGAACGGCGTGCTCCGGACGCATTTCGTGGAGACGAACGCCAGCAATGATGAGAGCAAAAGGTGCCTGAAAATCCTGTCGTTGCACCACGCACTGTTCTACGACAATTCACCAAGCAGACGCTCACGCCTTGTTGTGCTGTTTCCTTTGCGGGCAATGAGTGCATCTGCCTTCGACACAGGAAACATTACACGTTTGGCAGCTGTGGGATTCGAACCCACGCCTCCGAAGAGAATGGTGCCTGAAACCAGCGCCTTAGACCGCTCGGCCACGCTACCTACACAACACGCGCGTCACAAGAGCTGCGTCCCACTCCACGAGAACACACCGCAACGGCACAAAAATGAGACGTAAAAAGTGGCAACGGTGGGATTCGAACCCACGCCTCCGAAGAGACTGGTGCCTAAAACCAGCGCCTTAGACCGCTCGGCCACGTTACCGTTGGGGCAGCAGCGGCAAAACGTTTCCTTTGTACTACAAAGATCACTTCGAAATGGAAGTATCTTGGCAATCGCCGTGCCATGTATTTCCACTGCTCTCCCACTGGAAGCGTCTCTTTAGGCCATCCACAGCAAGAAAAAGCCGTGCCCGCCGTATGGTAGCGACGCCACTTGTCTGTAACTGTCGCAGTTAAGGAGACAGCGTCAAGAGACGTTTTCGTACCGTGACCAGGTTTCGAACCTGGGCCTTCCGTAACCACTAAAGTATCGTAGCTGTAACTGTCAGGCGGAGCTAGAATGCTCCATGTATCAAACATATGTGAGCTCAAGGAGGTTACACTTGAAGAAAAAGCGCCAGGTTAACGCGATCACAGCAAAACCGCCGGCAGCTACGGGATTCGAAACCGCGCCTACAGAGATACTGGTGCCTTAAACCAGCGCCTTAAAGCGCTCGGCCACGCTACATGCGCTGCTTGGTGCGCCAGTGTTCCTAGCATTTGTACAAACAGTGCACGCCACAGCTTCCTGTTCTGCTGGGACTGGCTGCTCATCCATCGCACTTCAAACAACTGCCCTTTTCGACTACAGAGAGCAGCGGACGTCTGCGCTCTGGGAGGCGACATTACGTGTTGGGGATGAAGTGGTAGTGCAAACTGCGGCCTGCGGAACACGAGTGAAAAAATCAACAGAGTACTGTCATTTCGAGTACTCGTCATTGCAACGGCAGCAAGGCAAAACTTTCAAAATTGCCGTGACCAGGATTCGAACCTGGGTTATTGCGGCCACAACGCAATGTCCTAACCACTAGACGATCACGGCCATGGCCACGGAGGCGCACGCGAAGGCAGCTGGCTCGAATGCAAGTGGCGATACCCAGCAAAGCCTAGGCCAAGGTGTACGCCACAGCAGTGTCAGACACGGTCTCCATCACATGTATACGAGCAAATGAACGTGCCTGCGCTGTCAGGACACTAACTACAGTGGTTAGCTGCATTCACCTCCGTGGCAATGTCTTGCAGTCCTCCAAGCCTCTTGACTACAGGTACCGGTATGTGGCTCGATAACAAGTGGATAGACGCCGCATCTCTCTCGCCGTCAGGTGTTGCCGCGAGTCATACTTAACGTAGCTTTCTGCACGCGTCAGCGTAGCGTCAGTCGAGCAAAGTCGAGACAAGTCGCATAAGAGGAGCAATAAAAACGCGCAATTCCGGTACCGGGAATCGAACCCGGGCCTCCTGGGTGAGAGCCAGGTATCCTAGCCACTAGACCACACCGGATAACGACGGCAGTGCTCTTTCCAGCGAACGCAGCAGCCACCCACGGTTGACTGACGACAACTGTAAAAAATCCACTCTCTCGCGTTATAGAACGGCGTGCTCCGGACGCATTTCGTGGAGACGAACGCCAGCAATGATGAGAGCAAAAGGTGCCTGAAAATCCTGTCGTTGCACCACGCACTGTTCTACGACAATTCACCAAGCAGACGCTCACGCCTTGTTGTGCTGTTTCCTTTGCGGGCAATGAGTGCATCTGCCTTCGACACAGGAAACATTACACGTTTGGCAGCTGTGGGATTCGAACCCACGCCTCCGAAGAGAATGGTGCCTGAAACCAGCGCCTTAGACCGCTCGGCCACGCTACCTACACAACACGCGCGTCACAAGAGCTGCGTCCCACTCCACGAGAACACACCGCAACGGCACAAAAATGAGACGTAAAAAGTGGCAACGGTGGGATTCGAACCCACGCCTCCGAAGAGACTGGTGCCTAAAACCAGCGCCTTAGACCGCTCGGCCACGTTACCGTTGGGGCAGCAGCGGCAAAACGTTTCCTTTGTACTACAAAGATCACTTCGAAATGGAAGTATCTTGGCAATCGCCGTGCCATGTATTTCCACTGCTCTCCCACTGGAAGCGTCTCTTTAGGCCATCCACAGCAAGAAAAAGCCGTGCCCGCCGTATGGTAGCGACGCCACTTGTCTGTAACTGTCGCAGTTAAGGAGACAGCGTCAAGAGACGTTTTCGTACCGTGACCAGGTTTCGAACCTGGGCCTTCCGTAACCACTAAAGTATCGTAGCTGTAACTGTCAGGCGGAGCTAGAATGCTCCATGTATCAAACATATGTGAGCTCAAGGAGGTTACACTTGAAGAAAAAGCGCCAGGTTAACGCGATCACAGCAAAACCGCCGGCAGCTACGGGATTCGAAACCGCGCCTACAGAGATACTGGTGCCTTAAACCAGCGCCTTAAAGCGCTCGGCCACGCTACATGCGCTGCTTGGTGCGCCAGTGTTCCTAGCATTTGTACAAACAGTGCACGCCACAGCTTCCTGTTCTGCTGGGACTGGCTGCTCATCCATCGCACTTCAAACAACTGCCCTTTTCGACTACAGAGAGCAGCGGACGTCTGCGCTCTGGGAGGCGACATTACGTGTTGGGGATGAAGTGGTAGTGCAAACTGCGGCCTGCGGAACACGAGTGAAAAAATCAACAGAGTACTGTCATTTCGAGTACTCGTCATTGCAACGGCAGCAAGGCAAAACTTTCAAAATTGCCGTGACCAGGATTCGAACCTGGGTTATTGCGGCCACAACGCAATGTCCTAACCACTAGACGATCACGGCCATGGCCACGGAGGCGCACGCGAAGGCAGCTGGCTCGAATGCAAGTGGCGATACCCAGCAAAGCCTAGGCCAAGGTGTACGCCACAGCAGTGTCAGACACGGTCTCCATCACATGTATACGAGCAAATGAACGTGCCTGCGCTGTCAGGACACTAACTACAGTGGTTAGCTGCATTCACCTCCGTGGCAATGTCTTGCAGTCCTCCAAGCCTCTTGACTACAGGTACCGGTATGTGGCTCGATAACAAGTGGATAGACGCCGCATCTCTCTCGCCGTCAGGTGTTGCCGCGAGTCATACTTAACGTAGCTTTCTGCACGCGTCAGCGTAGCGTCAGTCGAGCAAAGTCGAGACAAGTCGCATAAGAGGAGCAATAAAAACGCGCAATTCCGGTACCGGGAATCGAACCCGGGCCTCCTGGGTGAGAGCCAGGTATCCTAGCCACTAGACCACACCGGATAACGACGGCAGTGCTCTTTCCAGCGAACGCAGCAGCCACCCACGGTTGACTGACGACAACTGTAAAAAATCCACTCTCTCGCGTTATAGAACGGCGTGCTCCGGACGCATTTCGTGGAGACGAACGCCAGCAATGATGAGAGCAAAAGGTGCCTGAAAATCCTGTCGTTGCACCACGCACTGTTCTACGACAATTCACCAAGCAGACGCTCACGCCTTGTTGTGCTGTTTCCTTTGCGGGCAATGAGTGCATCTGCCTTCGACACAGGAAACATTACACGTTTGGCAGCTGTGGGATTCGAACCCACGCCTCCGAAGAGAATGGTGCCTGAAACCAGCGCCTTAGACCGCTCGGCCACGCTACCTACACAACACGCGCGTCACAAGAGCTGCGTCCCACTCCACGAGAACACACCGCAACGGCACAAAAATGAGACGTAAAAAGTGGCAACGGTGGGATTCGAACCCACGCCTCCGAAGAGACTGGTGCCTAAAACCAGCGCCTTAGACCGCTCGGCCACGTTACCGTTGGGGCAGCAGCGGCAAAACGTTTCCTTTGTACTACAAAGATCACTTCGAAATGGAAGTATCTTGGCAATCGCCGTGCCATGTATTTCCACTGCTCTCCCACTGGAAGCGTCTCTTTAGGCCATCCACAGCAAGAAAAAGCCGTGCCCGCCGTATGGTAGCGACGCCACTTGTCTGTAACTGTCGCAGTTAAGGAGACAGCGTCAAGAGACGTTTTCGTACCGTGACCAGGTTTCGAACCTGGGCCTTCCGTAACCACTAAAGTATCGTAGCTGTAACTGTCAGGCGGAGCTAGAATGCTCCATGTATCAAACATATGTGAGCTCAAGGAGGTTACACTTGAAGAAAAAGCGCCAGGTTAACGCGATCACAGCAAAACCGCCGGCAGCTACGGGATTCGAAACCGCGCCTACAGAGATACTGGTGCCTTAAACCAGCGCCTTAAAGCGCTCGGCCACGCTACATGCGCTGCTTGGTGCGCCAGTGTTCCTAGCATTTGTACAAACAGTGCACGCCACAGCTTCCTGTTCTGCTGGGACTGGCTGCTCATCCATCGCACTTCAAACAACTGCCCTTTTCGACTACAGAGAGCAGCGGACGTCTGCGCTCTGGGAGGCGACATTACGTGTTGGGGATGAAGTGGTAGTGCAAACTGCGGCCTGCGGAACACGAGTGAAAAAATCAACAGAGTACTGTCATTTCGAGTACTCGTCATTGCAACGGCAGCAAGGCAAAACTTTCAAAATTGCCGTGACCAGGATTCGAACCTGGGTTATTGCGGCCACAACGCAATGTCCTAACCACTAGACGATCACGGCCATGGCCACGGAGGCGCACGCGAAGGCAGCTGGCTCGAATGCAAGTGGCGATACCCAGCAAAGCCTAGGCCAAGGTGTACGCCACAGCAGTGTCAGACACGGTCTCCATCACATGTATACGAGCAAATGAACGTGCCTGCGCTGTCAGGACACTAACTACAGTGGTTAGCTGCATTCACCTCCGTGGCAATGTCTTGCAGTCCTCCAAGCCTCTTGACTACAGGTACCGGTATGTGGCTCGATAACAAGTGGATAGACGCCGCATCTCTCTCGCCGTCAGGTGTTGCCGCGAGTCATACTTAACGTAGCTTTCTGCACGCGTCAGCGTAGCGTCAGTCGAGCAAAGTCGAGACAAGTCGCATAAGAGGAGCAATAAAAACGCGCAATTCCGGTACCGGGAATCGAACCCGGGCCTCCTGGGTGAGAGCCAGGTATCCTAGCCACTAGACCACACCGGATAACGACGGCAGTGCTCTTTCCAGCGAACGCAGCAGCCACCCACGGTTGACTGACGACAACTGTAAAAAATCCACTCTCTCGCGTTATAGAACGGCGTGCTCCGGACGCATTTCGTGGAGACGAACGCCAGCAATGATGAGAGCAAAAGGTGCCTGAAAATCCTGTCGTTGCACCACGCACTGTTCTACGACAATTCACCAAGCAGACGCTCACGCCTTGTTGTGCTGTTTCCTTTGCGGGCAATGAGTGCATCTGCCTTCGACACAGGAAACATTACACGTTTGGCAGCTGTGGGATTCGAACCCACGCCTCCGAAGAGAATGGTGCCTGAAACCAGCGCCTTAGACCGCTCGGCCACGCTACCTACACAACACGCGCGTCACAAGAGCTGCGTCCCACTCCACGAGAACACACCGCAACGGCACAAAAATGAGACGTAAAAAGTGGCAACGGTGGGATTCGAACCCACGCCTCCGAAGAGACTGGTGCCTAAAACCAGCGCCTTAGACCGCTCGGCCACGTTACCGTTGGGGCAGCAGCGGCAAAACGTTTCCTTTGTACTACAAAGATCACTTCGAAATGGAAGTATCTTGGCAATCGCCGTGCCATGTATTTCCACTGCTCTCCCACTGGAAGCGTCTCTTTAGGCCATCCACAGCAAGAAAAAGCCGTGCCCGCCGTATGGTAGCGACGCCACTTGTCTGTAACTGTCGCAGTTAAGGAGACAGCGTCAAGAGACGTTTTCGTACCGTGACCAGGTTTCGAACCTGGGCCTTCCGTAACCACTAAAGTATCGTAGCTGTAACTGTCAGGCGGAGCTAGAATGCTCCATGTATCAAACATATGTGAGCTCAAGGAGGTTACACTTGAAGAAAAAGCGCCAGGTTAACGCGATCACAGCAAAACCGCCGGCAGCTACGGGATTCGAAACCGCGCCTACAGAGATACTGGTGCCTTAAACCAGCGCCTTAAAGCGCTCGGCCACGCTACATGCGCTGCTTGGTGCGCCAGTGTTCCTAGCATTTGTACAAACAGTGCACGCCACAGCTTCCTGTTCTGCTGGGACTGGCTGCTCATCCATCGCACTTCAAACAACTGCCCTTTTCGACTACAGAGAGCAGCGGACGTCTGCGCTCTGGGAGGCGACATTACGTGTTGGGGATGAAGTGGTAGTGCAAACTGCGGCCTGCGGAACACGAGTGAAAAAATCAACAGAGTACTGTCATTTCGAGTACTCGTCATTGCAACGGCAGCAAGGCAAAACTTTCAAAATTGCCGTGACCAGGATTCGAACCTGGGTTATTGCGGCCACAACGCAATGTCCTAACCACTAGACGATCACGGCCATGGCCACGGAGGCGCACGCGAAGGCAGCTGGCTCGAATGCAAGTGGCGATACCCAGCAAAGCCTAGGCCAAGGTGTACGCCACAGCAGTGTCAGACACGGTCTCCATCACATGTATACGAGCAAATGAACGTGCCTGCGCTGTCAGGACACTAACTACAGTGGTTAGCTGCATTCACCTCCGTGGCAATGTCTTGCAGTCCTCCAAGCCTCTTGACTACAGGTACCGGTATGTGGCTCGATAACAAGTGGATAGACGCCGCATCTCTCTCGCCGTCAGGTGTTGCCGCGAGTCATACTTAACGTAGCTTTCTGCACGCGTCAGCGTAGCGTCAGTCGAGCAAAGTCGAGACAAGTCGCATAAGAGGAGCAATAAAAACGCGCAATTCCGGTACCGGGAATCGAACCCGGGCCTCCTGGGTGAGAGCCAGGTATCCTAGCCACTAGACCACACCGGATAACGACGGCAGTGCTCTTTCCAGCGAACGCAGCAGCCACCCACGGTTGACTGACGACAACTGTAAAAAATCCACTCTCTCGCGTTATAGAACGGCGTGCTCCGGACGCATTTCGTGGAGACGAACGCCAGCAATGATGAGAGCAAAAGGTGCCTGAAAATCCTGTCGTTGCACCACGCACTGTTCTACGACAATTCACCAAGCAGACGCTCACGCCTTGTTGTGCTGTTTCCTTTGCGGGCAATGAGTGCATCTGCCTTCGACACAGGAAACATTACACGTTTGGCAGCTGTGGGATTCGAACCCACGCCTCCGAAGAGAATGGTGCCTGAAACCAGCGCCTTAGACCGCTCGGCCACGCTACCTACACAACACGCGCGTCACAAGAGCTGCGTCCCACTCCACGAGAACACACCGCAACGGCACAAAAATGAGACGTAAAAAGTGGCAACGGTGGGATTCGAACCCACGCCTCCGAAGAGACTGGTGCCTAAAACCAGCGCCTTAGACCGCTCGGCCACGTTACCGTTGGGGCAGCAGCGGCAAAACGTTTCCTTTGTACTACAAAGATCACTTCGAAATGGAAGTATCTTGGCAATCGCCGTGCCATGTATTTCCACTGCTCTCCCACTGGAAGCGTCTCTTTAGGCCATCCACAGCAAGAAAAAGCCGTGCCCGCCGTATGGTAGCGACGCCACTTGTCTGTAACTGTCGCAGTTAAGGAGACAGCGTCAAGAGACGTTTTCGTACCGTGACCAGGTTTCGAACCTGGGCCTTCCGTAACCACTAAAGTATCGTAGCTGTAACTGTCAGGCGGAGCTAGAATGCTCCATGTATCAAACATATGTGAGCTCAAGGAGGTTACACTTGAAGAAAAAGCGCCAGGTTAACGCGATCACAGCAAAACCGCCGGCAGCTACGGGATTCGAAACCGCGCCTACAGAGATACTGGTGCCTTAAACCAGCGCCTTAAAGCGCTCGGCCACGCTACATGCGCTGCTTGGTGCGCCAGTGTTCCTAGCATTTGTACAAACAGTGCACGCCACAGCTTCCTGTTCTGCTGGGACTGGCTGCTCATCCATCGCACTTCAAACAACTGCCCTTTTCGACTACAGAGAGCAGCGGACGTCTGCGCTCTGGGAGGCGACATTACGTGTTGGGGATGAAGTGGTAGTGCAAACTGCGGCCTGCGGAACACGAGTGAAAAAATCAACAGAGTACTGTCATTTCGAGTACTCGTCATTGCAACGGCAGCAAGGCAAAACTTTCAAAATTGCCGTGACCAGGATTCGAACCTGGGTTATTGCGGCCACAACGCAATGTCCTAACCACTAGACGATCACGGCCATGGCCACGGAGGCGCACGCGAAGGCAGCTGGCTCGAATGCAAGTGGCGATACCCAGCAAAGCCTAGGCCAAGGTGTACGCCACAGCAGTGTCAGACACGGTCTCCATCACATGTATACGAGCAAATGAACGTGCCTGCGCTGTCAGGACACTAACTACAGTGGTTAGCTGCATTCACCTCCGTGGCAATGTCTTGCAGTCCTCCAAGCCTCTTGACTACAGGTACCGGTATGTGGCTCGATAACAAGTGGATAGACGCCGCATCTCTCTCGCCGTCAGGTGTTGCCGCGAGTCATACTTAACGTAGCTTTCTGCACGCGTCAGCGTAGCGTCAGTCGAGCAAAGTCGAGACAAGTCGCATAAGAGGAGCAATAAAAACGCGCAATTCCGGTACCGGGAATCGAACCCGGGCCTCCTGGGTGAGAGCCAGGTATCCTAGCCACTAGACCACACCGGATAACGACGGCAGTGCTCTTTCCAGCGAACGCAGCAGCCACCCACGGTTGACTGACGACAACTGTAAAAAATCCACTCTCTCGCGTTATAGAACGGCGTGCTCCGGACGCATTTCGTGGAGACGAACGCCAGCAATGATGAGAGCAAAAGGTGCCTGAAAATCCTGTCGTTGCACCACGCACTGTTCTACGACAATTCACCAAGCAGACGCTCACGCCTTGTTGTGCTGTTTCCTTTGCGGGCAATGAGTGCATCTGCCTTCGACACAGGAAACATTACACGTTTGGCAGCTGTGGGATTCGAACCCACGCCTCCGAAGAGAATGGTGCCTGAAACCAGCGCCTTAGACCGCTCGGCCACGCTACCTACACAACACGCGCGTCACAAGAGCTGCGTCCCACTCCACGAGAACACACCGCAACGGCACAAAAATGAGACGTAAAAAGTGGCAACGGTGGGATTCGAACCCACGCCTCCGAAGAGACTGGTGCCTAAAACCAGCGCCTTAGACCGCTCGGCCACGTTACCGTTGGGGCAGCAGCGGCAAAACGTTTCCTTTGTACTACAAAGATCACTTCGAAATGGAAGTATCTTGGCAATCGCCGTGCCATGTATTTCCACTGCTCTCCCACTGGAAGCGTCTCTTTAGGCCATCCACAGCAAGAAAAAGCCGTGCCCGCCGTATGGTAGCGACGCCACTTGTCTGTAGCTGTCGCAGTTAAGGAGACAGCGTCAAGAGACGTTTTCGTACCGTGACCAGGTTTCGAACCTGGGCCTTCCGTAACCACTAAAGTATCGTAGCTGTAACTGTCAGGCGGAGCTAGAATGCTCCATGTATCAAACATATGTGAGCTCAAGGAGGTTACACTTGAAGAAAAAGCGCCAGGTTAACGCGATCACAGCAAAACCGCCGGCAGCTACGGGATTCAAAACCGCGCCTACAGAGATACTGGTGCCTTAAACCAGCGCCTTAAAGCGCTCGGCCACGCTACATGCGCTGCTTGGTGCGCCAGTGTTCCTAGCATTTGTACAAACAGTGCACGCCACAGCTTCCTGTTCTGCTGGGACTGGCTGCTCATCCATCGCACTTCAAACAACTGCCCTTTTCGACTACAGAGAGCAGCGGACGTCTGCGCTCTGGGAGGCGACATTACGTGTTGGGGATGAAGTGGTAGTGCAAACTGCGGCCTGCGGAACACGAGTGAAAAAATCAACAGAGTACTGTCATTTCGAGTACTCGTCATTGCAACGGCAGCAAGGCAAAACTTTCAAAATTGCCGTGACCAGGATTCGAACCTGGGTTATTGCGGCCACAACGCAATGTCCTAACCACTAGACGATCACGGCCATGGCCACGGAGGCGCACGCGAAGGCAGCTGGCTCGAATGCAAGTGGCGATACCCAGCAAAGCCTAGGCCAAGGTGTACGCCACAGCAGTGTCAGACACGGTCTCCATCACATGTATACGAGCAAATGAACGTGCCTGCGCTGTCAGGACACTAACTACAGTGGTTAGCTGCATTCACCTCCGTGGCAATGTCTTGCAGTCCTCCAAGCCTCTTGACTACAGGTACCGGTATGTGGCTCGATAACAAGTGGATAGACGCCGCATCTCTCTCGCCGTCAGGTGTTGCCGCGAGTCATACTTAACGTAGCTTTCTGCACGCGTCAGCGTAGCGTCAGTCGAGCAAAGTCGAGACAAGTCGCATAAGAGGAGCAATAAAAACGCGCAATTCCGGTACCGGGAATCGAACCCGGGCCTCCTGGGTGAGAGCCAGGTATCCTAGCCACTAGACCACACCGGATAACGACGGCAGTGCTCTTTCCAGCGAACGCAGCAGCCACCCACGGTTGACTGACGACAACTGTAAAAAATCCACTCTCTCGCGTTATAGAACGGCGTGCTCCGGACGCATTTCGTGGAGACGAACGCCAGCAATGATGAGAGCAAAAGGTGCCTGAAAATCCTGTCGTTGCACCACGCACTGTTCTACGACAATTCACCAAGCAGACGCTCACGCCTTGTTGTGCTGTTTCCTTTGCGGGCAATGAGTGCATCTGCCTTCGACACAGGAAACATTACACGTTTGGCAGCTGTGGGATTCGAACCCACGCCTCCGAAGAGAATGGTGCCTGAAACCAGCGCCTTAGACCGCTCGGCCACGCTACCTACACAACACGCGCGTCACAAGAGCTGCGTCCCACTCCACGAGAACACACCGCAACGGCACAAAAATGAGACGTAAAAAGTGGCAACGGTGGGATTCGAACCCACGCCTCCGAAGAGACTGGTGCCTAAAACCAGCGCCTTAGACCGCTCGGCCACGTTACCGTTGGGGCAGCAGCGGCAAAACGTTTCCTTTGTACTACAAAGATCACTTCGAAATGGAAGTATCTTGGCAATCGCCGTGCCATGTATTTCCACTGCTCTCCCACTGGAAGCGTCTCTTTAGGCCATCCACAGCAAGAAAAAGCCGTGCCCGCCGTATGGTAGCGACGCCACTTGTCTGTAGCTGTCGCAGTTAAGGAGACAGCGTCAAGAGACGTTTTCGTACCGTGACCAGGTTTCGAACCTGGGCCTTCCGTAACCACTAAAGTATCGTAGCTGTAACTGTCAGGCGGAGCTAGAATGCTCCATGTATCAAACATATGTGAGCTCAAGGAGGTTACACTTGAAGAAAAAGCGCCAGGTTAACGCGATCACAGCAAAACCGCCGGCAGCTACGGGATTCAAAACCGCGCCTACAGAGATACTGGTGCCTTAAACCAGCGCCTTAAAGCGCTCGGCCACGCTACATGCGCTGCTTGGTGCGCCAGTGTTCCTAGCATTTGTACAAACAGTGCACGCCACAGCTTCCTGTTCTGCTGGGACTGGCTGCTCATCCATCGCACTTCAAACAACTGCCCTTTTCGACTACAGAGAGCAGCGGACGTCTGCGCTCTGGGAGGCGACATTACGTGTTGGGGATGAAGTGGTAGTGCAAACTGCGGCCTGCGGAACACGAGTGAAAAAATCAACAGAGTACTGTCATTTCGAGTACTCGTCATTGCAACGGCAGCAAGGCAAAACTTTCAAAATTGCCGTGACCAGGATTCGAACCTGGGTTATTGCGGCCACAACGCAATGTCCTAACCACTAGACGATCACGGCCATGGCCACGGAGGCGCACGCGAAGGCAGCTGGCTCGAATGCAAGTGGCGATACCCAGCAAAGCCTAGGCCAAGGTGTACGCCACAGCAGTGTCAGACACGGTCTCCATCACATGTATACGAGCAAATGAACGTGCCTGCGCTGTCAGGACACTAACTACAGTGGTTAGCTGCATTCACCTCCGTGGCAATGTCTTGCAGTCCTCCAAGCCTCTTGACTACAGGTACCGGTATGTGGCTCGATAACAAGTGGATAGACGCCGCATCTCTCTCGCCGTCAGGTGTTGCCGCGAGTCATACTTAACGTAGCTTTCTGCACGCGTCAGCGTAGCGTCAGTCGAGCAAAGTCGAGACAAGTCGCATAAGAGGAGCAATAAAAACGCGCAATTCCGGTACCGGGAATCGAACCCGGGCCTCCTGGGTGAGAGCCAGGTATCCTAGCCACTAGACCACACCGGATAACGACGGCAGTGCTCTTTCCAGCGAACGCAGCAGCCACCCACGGTTGACTGACGACAACTGTAAAAAATCCACTCTCTCGCGTTATAGAACGGCGTGCTCCGGACGCATTTCGTGGAGACGAACGCCAGCAATGATGAGAGCAAAAGGTGCCTGAAAATCCTGTCGTTGCACCACGCACTGTTCTACGACAATTCACCAAGCAGACGCTCACGCCTTGTTGTGCTGTTTCCTTTGCGGGCAATGAGTGCATCTGCCTTCGACACAGGAAACATTACACGTTTGGCAGCTGTGGGATTCGAACCCACGCCTCCGAAGAGAATGGTGCCTGAAACCAGCGCCTTAGACCGCTCGGCCACGCTACCTACACAACACGCGCGTCACAAGAGCTGCGTCCCACTCCACGAGAACACACCGCAACGGCACAAAAATGAGACGTAAAAAGTGGCAACGGTGGGATTCGAACCCACGCCTCCGAAGAGACTGGTGCCTAAAACCAGCGCCTTAGACCGCTCGGCCACGTTACCGTTGGGGCAGCAGCGGCAAAACGTTTCCTTTGTACTACAAAGATCACTTCGAAATGGAAGTATCTTGGCAATCGCCGTGCCATGTATTTCCACTGCTCTCCCACTGGAAGCGTCTCTTTAGGCCATCCACAGCAAGAAAAAGCCGTGCCCGCCGTATGGTAGCGACGCCACTTGTCTGTAACTGTCGCAGTTAAGGAGACAGCGTCAAGAGACGTTTTCGTACCGTGACCAGGTTTCGAACCTGGGCCTTCCGTAACCACTAAAGTATCGTAGCTGTAACTGTCAGGCGGAGCTAGAATGCTCCATGTATCAAACATATGTGAGCTCAAGGAGGTTACACTTGAAGAAAAAGCGCCAGGTTAACGCGATCACAGCAAAACCGCCGGCAGCTACGGGATTCGAAACCGCGCCTACAGAGATACTGGTGCCTTAAACCAGCGCCTTAAAGCGCTCGGCCACGCTACATGCGCTGCTTGGTGCGCCAGTGTTCCTAGCATTTGTACAAACAGTGCACGCCACAGCTTCCTGTTCTGCTGGGACTGGCTGCTCATCCATCGCACTTCAAACAACTGCCCTTTTCGACTACAGAGAGCAGCGGACGTCTGCGCTCTGGGAGGCGACATTACGTGTTGGGGATGAAGTGGTAGTGCAAACTGCGGCCTGCGGAACACGAGTGAAAAAATCAACAGAGTACTGTCATTTCGAGTACTCGTCATTGCAACGGCAGCAAGGCAAAACTTTCAAAATTGCCGTGACCAGGATTCGAACCTGGGTTATTGCGGCCACAACGCAATGTCCTAACCACTAGACGATCACGGCCATGGCCACGGAGGCGCACGCGAAGGCAGCTGGCTCGAATGCAAGTGGCGATACCCAGCAAAGCCTAGGCCAAGGTGTACGCCACAGCAGTGTCAGACACGGTCTCCATCACATGTATACGAGCAAATGAACGTGCCTGCGCTGTCAGGACACTAACTACAGTGGTTAGCTGCATTCACCTCCGTGGCAATGTCTTGCAGTCCTCCAAGCCTCTTGACTACAGGTACCGGTATGTGGCTCGATAACAAGTGGATAGACGCCGCATCTCTCTCGCCGTCAGGTGTTGCCGCGAGTCATACTTAACGTAGCTTTCTGCACGCGTCAGCGTAGCGTCAGTCGAGCAAAGTCGAGACAAGTCGCATAAGAGGAGCAATAAAAACGCGCAATTCCGGTACCGGGAATCGAACCCGGGCCTCCTGGGTGAGAGCCAGGTATCCTAGCCACTAGACCACACCGGATAACGACGGCAGTGCTCTTTCCAGCGAACGCAGCAGCCACCCACGGTTGACTGACGACAACTGTAAAAAATCCACTCTCTCGCGTTATAGAACGGCGTGCTCCGGACGCATTTCGTGGAGACGAACGCCAGCAATGATGAGAGCAAAAGGTGCCTGAAAATCCTGTCGTTGCACCACGCACTGTTCTACGACAATTCACCAAGCAGACGCTCACGCCTTGTTGTGCTGTTTCCTTTGCGGGCAATGAGTGCATCTGCCTTCGACACAGGAAACATTACACGTTTGGCAGCTGTGGGATTCGAACCCACGCCTCCGAAGAGAATGGTGCCTGAAACCAGCGCCTTAGACCGCTCGGCCACGCTACCTACACAACACGCGCGTCACAAGAGCTGCGTCCCACTCCACGAGAACACACCGCAACGGCACAAAAATGAGACGTAAAAAGTGGCAACGGTGGGATTCGAACCCACGCCTCCGAAGAGACTGGTGCCTAAAACCAGCGCCTTAGACCGCTCGGCCACGTTACCGTTGGGGCAGCAGCGGCAAAACGTTTCCTTTGTACTACAAAGATCACTTCGAAATGGAAGTATCTTGGCAATCGCCGTGCCATGTATTTCCACTGCTCTCCCACTGGAAGCGTCTCTTTAGGCCATCCACAGCAAGAAAAAGCCGTGCCCGCCGTATGGTAGCGACGCCACTTGTCTGTAGCTGTCGCAGTTAAGGAGACAGCGTCAAGAGACGTTTTCGTACCGTGACCAGGTTTCGAACCTGGGCCTTCCGTAACCACTAAAGTATCGTAGCTGTAACTGTCAGGCGGAGCTAGAATGCTCCATGTATCAAACATATGTGAGCTCAAGGAGGTTACACTTGAAGAAAAAGCGCCAGGTTAACGCGATCACAGCAAAACCGCCGGCAGCTACGGGATTCAAAACCGCGCCTACAGAGATACTGGTGCCTTAAACCAGCGCCTTAAAGCGCTCGGCCACGCTACATGCGCTGCTTGGTGCGCCAGTGTTCCTAGCATTTGTACAAACAGTGCACGCCACAGCTTCCTGTTCTGCTGGGACTGGCTGCTCATCCATCGCACTTCAAACAACTGCCCTTTTCGACTACAGAGAGCAGCGGACGTCTGCGCTCTGGGAGGCGACATTACGTGTTGGGGATGAAGTGGTAGTGCAAACTGCGGCCTGCGGAACACGAGTGAAAAAATCAACAGAGTACTGTCATTTCGAGTACTCGTCATTGCAACGGCAGCAAGGCAAAACTTTCAAAATTGCCGTGACCAGGATTCGAACCTGGGTTATTGCGGCCACAACGCAATGTCCTAACCACTAGACGATCACGGCCATGGCCACGGAGGCGCACGCGAAGGCAGCTGGCTCGAATGCAAGTGGCGATACCCAGCAAAGCCTAGGCCAAGGTGTACGCCACAGCAGTGTCAGACACGGTCTCCATCACATGTATACGAGCAAATGAACGTGCCTGCGCTGTCAGGACACTAACTACAGTGGTTAGCTGCATTCACCTCCGTGGCAATGTCTTGCAGTCCTCCAAGCCTCTTGACTACAGGTACCGGTATGTGGCTCGATAACAAGTGGATAGACGCCGCATCTCTCTCGCCGTCAGGTGTTGCCGCGAGTCATACTTAACGTAGCTTTCTGCACGCGTCAGCGTAGCGTCAGTCGAGCAAAGTCGAGACAAGTCGCATAAGAGGAGCAATAAAAACGCGCAATTCCGGTACCGGGAATCGAACCCGGGCCTCCTGGGTGAGAGCCAGGTATCCTAGCCACTAGACCACACCGGATAACGACGGCAGTGCTCTTTCCAGCGAACGCAGCAGCCACCCACGGTTGACTGACGACAACTGTAAAAAATCCACTCTCTCGCGTTATAGAACGGCGTGCTCCGGACGCATTTCGTGGAGACGAACGCCAGCAATGATGAGAGCAAAAGGTGCCTGAAAATCCTGTCGTTGCACCACGCACTGTTCTACGACAATTCACCAAGCAGACGCTCACGCCTTGTTGTGCTGTTTCCTTTGCGGGCAATGAGTGCATCTGCCTTCGACACAGGAAACATTACACGTTTGGCAGCTGTGGGATTCGAACCCACGCCTCCGAAGAGAATGGTGCCTGAAACCAGCGCCTTAGACCGCTCGGCCACGCTACCTACACAACACGCGCGTCACAAGAGCTGCGTCCCACTCCACGAGAACACACCGCAACGGCACAAAAATGAGACGTAAAAAGTGGCAACGGTGGGATTCGAACCCACGCCTCCGAAGAGACTGGTGCCTAAAACCAGCGCCTTAGACCGCTCGGCCACGTTACCGTTGGGGCAGCAGCGGCAAAACGTTTCCTTTGTACTACAAAGATCACTTCGAAATGGAAGTATCTTGGCAATCGCCGTGCCATGTATTTCCACTGCTCTCCCACTGGAAGCGTCTCTTTAGGCCATCCACAGCAAGAAAAAGCCGTGCCCGCCGTATGGTAGCGACGCCACTTGTCTGTAGCTGTCGCAGTTAAGGAGACAGCGTCAAGAGACGTTTTCGTACCGTGACCAGGTTTCGAACCTGGGCCTTCCGTAACCACTAAAGTATCGTAGCTGTAACTGTCAGGCGGAGCTAGAATGCTCCATGTATCAAACATATGTGAGCTCAAGGAGGTTACACTTGAAGAAAAAGCGCCAGGTTAACGCGATCACAGCAAAACCGCCGGCAGCTACGGGATTCAAAACCGCGCCTACAGAGATACTGGTGCCTTAAACCAGCGCCTTAAAGCGCTCGGCCACGCTACATGCGCTGCTTGGTGCGCCAGTGTTCCTAGCATTTGTACAAACAGTGCACGCCACAGCTTCCTGTTCTGCTGGGACTGGCTGCTCATCCATCGCACTTCAAACAACTGCCCTTTTCGACTACAGAGAGCAGCGGACGTCTGCGCTCTGGGAGGCGACATTACGTGTTGGGGATGAAGTGGTAGTGCAAACTGCGGCCTGCGGAACACGAGTGAAAAAATCAACAGAGTACTGTCATTTCGAGTACTCGTCATTGCAACGGCAGCAAGGCAAAACTTTCAAAATTGCCGTGACCAGGATTCGAACCTGGGTTATTGCGGCCACAACGCAATGTCCTAACCACTAGACGATCACGGCCATGGCCACGGAGGCGCACGCGAAGGCAGCTGGCTCGAATGCAAGTGGCGATACCCAGCAAAGCCTAGGCCAAGGTGTACGCCACAGCAGTGTCAGACACGGTCTCCATCACATGTATACGAGCAAATGAACGTGCCTGCGCTGTCAGGACACTAACTACAGTGGTTAGCTGCATTCACCTCCGTGGCAATGTCTTGCAGTCCTCCAAGCCTCTTGACTACAGGTACCGGTATGTGGCTCGATAACAAGTGGATAGACGCCGCATCTCTCTCGCCGTCAGGTGTTGCCGCGAGTCATACTTAACGTAGCTTTCTGCACGCGTCAGCGTAGCGTCAGTCGAGCAAAGTCGAGACAAGTCGCATAAGAGGAGCAATAAAAACGCGCAATTCCGGTACCGGGAATCGAACCCGGGCCTCCTGGGTGAGAGCCAGGTATCCTAGCCACTAGACCACACCGGATAACGACGGCAGTGCTCTTTCCAGCGAACGCAGCAGCCACCCACGGTTGACTGACGACAACTGTAAAAAATCCACTCTCTCGCGTTATAGAACGGCGTGCTCCGGACGCATTTCGTGGAGACGAACGCCAGCAATGATGAGAGCAAAAGGTGCCTGAAAATCCTGTCGTTGCACCACGCACTGTTCTACGACAATTCACCAAGCAGACGCTCACGCCTTGTTGTGCTGTTTCCTTTGCGGGCAATGAGTGCATCTGCCTTCGACACAGGAAACATTACACGTTTGGCAGCTGTGGGATTCGAACCCACGCCTCCGAAGAGAATGGTGCCTGAAACCAGCGCCTTAGACCGCTCGGCCACGCTACCTACACAACACGCGCGTCACAAGAGCTGCGTCCCACTCCACGAGAACACACCGCAACGGCACAAAAATGAGACGTAAAAAGTGGCAACGGTGGGATTCGAACCCACGCCTCCGAAGAGACTGGTGCCTAAAACCAGCGCCTTAGACCGCTCGGCCACGTTACCGTTGGGGCAGCAGCGGCAAAACGTTTCCTTTGTACTACAAAGATCACTTCGAAATGGAAGTATCTTGGCAATCGCCGTGCCATGTATTTCCACTGCTCTCCCACTGGAAGCGTCTCTTTAGGCCATCCACAGCAAGAAAAAGCCGTGCCCGCCGTATGGTAGCGACGCCACTTGTCTGTAACTGTCGCAGTTAAGGAGACAGCGTCAAGAGACGTTTTCGTACCGTGACCAGGTTTCGAACCTGGGCCTTCCGTAACCACTAAAGTATCGTAGCTGTAACTGTCAGGCGGAGCTAGAATGCTCCATGTATCAAACATATGTGAGCTCAAGGAGGTTACACTTGAAGAAAAAGCGCCAGGTTAACGCGATCACAGCAAAACCGCCGGCAGCTACGGGATTCGAAACCGCGCCTACAGAGATACTGGTGCCTTAAACCAGCGCCTTAAAGCGCTCGGCCACGCTACATGCGCTGCTTGGTGCGCCAGTGTTCCTAGCATTTGTACAAACAGTGCACGCCACAGCTTCCTGTTCTGCTGGGACTGGCTGCTCATCCATCGCACTTCAAACAACTGCCCTTTTCGACTACAGAGAGCAGCGGACGTCTGCGCTCTGGGAGGCGACATTACGTGTTGGGGATGAAGTGGTAGTGCAAACTGCGGCCTGCGGAACACGAGTGAAAAAATCAACAGAGTACTGTCATTTCGAGTACTCGTCATTGCAACGGCAGCAAGGCAAAACTTTCAAAATTGCCGTGACCAGGATTCGAACCTGGGTTATTGCGGCCACAACGCAATGTCCTAACCACTAGACGATCACGGCCATGGCCACGGAGGCGCACGCGAAGGCAGCTGGCTCGAATGCAAGTGGCGATACCCAGCAAAGCCTAGGCCAAGGTGTACGCCACAGCAGTGTCAGACACGGTCTCCATCACATGTATACGAGCAAATGAACGTGCCTGCGCTGTCAGGACACTAACTACAGTGGTTAGCTGCATTCACCTCCGTGGCAATGTCTTGCAGTCCTCCAAGCCTCTTGACTACAGGTACCGGTATGTGGCTCGATAACAAGTGGATAGACGCCGCATCTCTCTCGCCGTCAGGTGTTGCCGCGAGTCATACTTAACGTAGCTTTCTGCACGCGTCAGCGTAGCGTCAGTCGAGCAAAGTCGAGACAAGTCGCATAAGAGGAGCAATAAAAACGCGCAATTCCGGTACCGGGAATCGAACCCGGGCCTCCTGGGTGAGAGCCAGGTATCCTAGCCACTAGACCACACCGGATAACGACGGCAGTGCTCTTTCCAGCGAACGCAGCAGCCACCCACGGTTGACTGACGACAACTGTAAAAAATCCACTCTCTCGCGTTATAGAACGGCGTGCTCCGGACGCATTTCGTGGAGACGAACGCCAGCAATGATGAGAGCAAAAGGTGCCTGAAAATCCTGTCGTTGCACCACGCACTGTTCTACGACAATTCACCAAGCAGACGCTCACGCCTTGTTGTGCTGTTTCCTTTGCGGGCAATGAGTGCATCTGCCTTCGACACAGGAAACATTACACGTTTGGCAGCTGTGGGATTCGAACCCACGCCTCCGAAGAGAATGGTGCCTGAAACCAGCGCCTTAGACCGCTCGGCCACGCTACCTACACAACACGCGCGTCACAAGAGCTGCGTCCCACTCCACGAGAACACACCGCAACGGCACAAAAATGAGACGTAAAAAGTGGCAACGGTGGGATTCGAACCCACGCCTCCGAAGAGACTGGTGCCTAAAACCAGCGCCTTAGACCGCTCGGCCACGTTACCGTTGGGGCAGCAGCGGCAAAACGTTTCCTTTGTACTACAAAGATCACTTCGAAATGGAAGTATCTTGGCAATCGCCGTGCCATGTATTTCCACTGCTCTCCCACTGGAAGCGTCTCTTTAGGCCATCCACAGCAAGAAAAAGCCGTGCCCGCCGTATGGTAGCGACGCCACTTGTCTGTAGCTGTCGCAGTTAAGGAGACAGCGTCAAGAGACGTTTTCGTACCGTGACCAGGTTTCGAACCTGGGCCTTCCGTAACCACTAAAGTATCGTAGCTGTAACTGTCAGGCGGAGCTAGAATGCTCCATGTATCAAACATATGTGAGCTCAAGGAGGTTACACTTGAAGAAAAAGCGCCAGGTTAACGCGATCACAGCAAAACCGCCGGCAGCTACGGGATTCAAAACCGCGCCTACAGAGATACTGGTGCCTTAAACCAGCGCCTTAAAGCGCTCGGCCACGCTACATGCGCTGCTTGGTGCGCCAGTGTTCCTAGCATTTGTACAAACAGTGCACGCCACAGCTTCCTGTTCTGCTGGGACTGGCTGCTCATCCATCGCACTTCAAACAACTGCCCTTTTCGACTACAGAGAGCAGCGGACGTCTGCGCTCTGGGAGGCGACATTACGTGTTGGGGATGAAGTGGTAGTGCAAACTGCGGCCTGCGGAACACGAGTGAAAAAATCAACAGAGTACTGTCATTTCGAGTACTCGTCATTGCAACGGCAGCAAGGCAAAACTTTCAAAATTGCCGTGACCAGGATTCGAACCTGGGTTATTGCGGCCACAACGCAATGTCCTAACCACTAGACGATCACGGCCATGGCCACGGAGGCGCACGCGAAGGCAGCTGGCTCGAATGCAAGTGGCGATACCCAGCAAAGCCTAGGCCAAGGTGTACGCCACAGCAGTGTCAGACACGGTCTCCATCACATGTATACGAGCAAATGAACGTGCCTGCGCTGTCAGGACACTAACTACAGTGGTTAGCTGCATTCACCTCCGTGGCAATGTCTTGCAGTCCTCCAAGCCTCTTGACTACAGGTACCGGTATGTGGCTCGATAACAAGTGGATAGACGCCGCATCTCTCTCGCCGTCAGGTGTTGCCGCGAGTCATACTTAACGTAGCTTTCTGCACGCGTCAGCGTAGCGTCAGTCGAGCAAAGTCGAGACAAGTCGCATAAGAGGAGCAATAAAAACGCGCAATTCCGGTACCGGGAATCGAACCCGGGCCTCCTGGGTGAGAGCCAGGTATCCTAGCCACTAGACCACACCGGATAACGACGGCAGTGCTCTTTCCAGCGAACGCAGCAGCCACCCACGGTTGACTGACGACAACTGTAAAAAATCCACTCTCTCGCGTTATAGAACGGCGTGCTCCGGACGCATTTCGTGGAGACGAACGCCAGCAATGATGAGAGCAAAAGGTGCCTGAAAATCCTGTCGTTGCACCACGCACTGTTCTACGACAATTCACCAAGCAGACGCTCACGCCTTGTTGTGCTGTTTCCTTTGCGGGCAATGAGTGCATCTGCCTTCGACACAGGAAACATTACACGTTTGGCAGCTGTGGGATTCGAACCCACGCCTCCGAAGAGAATGGTGCCTGAAACCAGCGCCTTAGACCGCTCGGCCACGCTACCTACACAACACGCGCGTCACAAGAGCTGCGTCCCACTCCACGAGAACACACCGCAACGGCACAAAAATGAGACGTAAAAAGTGGCAACGGTGGGATTCGAACCCACGCCTCCGAAGAGACTGGTGCCTAAAACCAGCGCCTTAGACCGCTCGGCCACGTTACCGTTGGGGCAGCAGCGGCAAAACGTTTCCTTTGTACTACAAAGATCACTTCGAAATGGAAGTATCTTGGCAATCGCCGTGCCATGTATTTCCACTGCTCTCCCACTGGAAGCGTCTCTTTAGGCCATCCACAGCAAGAAAAAGCCGTGCCCGCCGTATGGTAGCGACGCCACTTGTCTGTAGCTGTCGCAGTTAAGGAGACAGCGTCAAGAGACGTTTTCGTACCGTGACCAGGTTTCGAACCTGGGCCTTCCGTAACCACTAAAGTATCGTAGCTGTAACTGTCAGGCGGAGCTAGAATGCTCCATGTATCAAACATATGTGAGCTCAAGGAGGTTACACTTGAAGAAAAAGCGCCAGGTTAACGCGATCACAGCAAAACCGCCGGCAGCTACGGGATTCGAAACCGCGCCTACAGAGATACTGGTGCCTTAAACCAGCGCCTTAAAGCGCTCGGCCACGCTACATGCGCTGCTTGGTGCGCCAGTGTTCCTAGCATTTGTACAAACAGTGCACGCCACAGCTTCCTGTTCTGCTGGGACTGGCTGCTCATCCATCGCACTTCAAACAACTGCCCTTTTCGACTACAGAGAGCAGCGGACGTCTGCGCTCTGGGAGGCGACATTACGTGTTGGGGATGAAGTGGTAGTGCAAACTGCGGCCTGCGGAACACGAGTGAAAAAATCAACAGAGTACTGTCATTTCGAGTACTCGTCATTGCAACGGCAGCAAGGCAAAACTTTCAAAATTGCCGTGACCAGGATTCGAACCTGGGTTATTGCGGCCACAACGCAATGTCCTAACCACTAGACGATCACGGCCATGGCCACGGAGGCGCACGCGAAGGCAGCTGGCTCGAATGCAAGTGGCGATACCCAGCAAAGCCTAGGCCAAGGTGTACGCCACAGCAGTGTCAGACACGGTCTCCATCACATGTATACGAGCAAATGAACGTGCCTGCGCTGTCAGGACACTAACTACAGTGGTTAGCTGCATTCACCTCCGTGGCAATGTCTTGCAGTCCTCCAAGCCTCTTGACTACAGGTACCGGTATGTGGCTCGATAACAAGTGGATAGACGCCGCATCTCTCTCGCCGTCAGGTGTTGCCGCGAGTCATACTTAACGTAGCTTTCTGCACGCGTCAGCGTAGCGTCAGTCGAGCAAAGTCGAGACAAGTCGCATAAGAGGAGCAATAAAAACGCGCAATTCCGGTACCGGGAATCGAACCCGGGCCTCCTGGGTGAGAGCCAGGTATCCTAGCCACTAGACCACACCGGATAACGACGGCAGTGCTCTTTCCAGCGAACGCAGCAGCCACCCACGGTTGACTGACGACAACTGTAAAAAATCCACTCTCTCGCGTTATAGAACGGCGTGCTCCGGACGCATTTCGTGGAGACGAACGCCAGCAATGATGAGAGCAAAAGGTGCCTGAAAATCCTGTCGTTGCACCACGCACTGTTCTACGACAATTCACCAAGCAGACGCTCACGCCTTGTTGTGCTGTTTCCTTTGCGGGCAATGAGTGCATCTGCCTTCGACACAGGAAACATTACACGTTTGGCAGCTGTGGGATTCGAACCCACGCCTCCGAAGAGAATGGTGCCTGAAACCAGCGCCTTAGACCGCTCGGCCACGCTACCTACACAACACGCGCGTCACAAGAGCTGCGTCCCACTCCACGAGAACACACCGCAACGGCACAAAAATGAGACGTAAAAAGTGGCAACGGTGGGATTCGAACCCACGCCTCCGAAGAGACTGGTGCCTAAAACCAGCGCCTTAGACCGCTCGGCCACGTTACCGTTGGGGCAGCAGCGGCAAAACGTTTCCTTTGTACTACAAAGATCACTTCGAAATGGAAGTATCTTGGCAATCGCCGTGCCATGTATTTCCACTGCTCTCCCACTGGAAGCGTCTCTTTAGGCCATCCACAGCAAGAAAAAGCCGTGCCCGCCGTATGGTAGCGACGCCACTTGTCTGTAGCTGTCGCAGTTAAGGAGACAGCGTCAAGAGACGTTTTCGTACCGTGACCAGGTTTCGAACCTGGGCCTTCCGTAACCACTAAAGTATCGTAGCTGTAACTGTCAGGCGGAGCTAGAATGCTCCATGTATCAAACATATGTGAGCTCAAGGAGGTTACACTTGAAGAAAAAGCGCCAGGTTAACGCGATCACAGCAAAACCGCCGGCAGCTACGGGATTCGAAACCGCGCCTACAGAGATACTGGTGCCTTAAACCAGCGCCTTAAAGCGCTCGGCCACGCTACATGCGCTGCTTGGTGCGCCAGTGTTCCTAGCATTTGTACAAACAGTGCACGCCACAGCTTCCTGTTCTGCTGGGACTGGCTGCTCATCCATCGCACTTCAAACAACTGCCCTTTTCGACTACAGAGAGCAGCGGACGTCTGCGCTCTGGGAGGCGACATTACGTGTTGGGGATGAAGTGGTAGTGCAAACTGCGGCCTGCGGAACACGAGTGAAAAAATCAACAGAGTACTGTCATTTCGAGTACTCGTCATTGCAACGGCAGCAAGGCAAAACTTTCAAAATTGCCGTGACCAGGATTCGAACCTGGGTTATTGCGGCCACAACGCAATGTCCTAACCACTAGACGATCACGGCCATGGCCACGGAGGCGCACGCGAAGGCAGCTGGCTCGAATGCAAGTGGCGATACCCAGCAAAGCCTAGGCCAAGGTGTACGCCACAGCAGTGTCAGACACGGTCTCCATCACATGTATACGAGCAAATGAACGTGCCTGCGCTGTCAGGACACTAACTACAGTGGTTAGCTGCATTCACCTCCGTGGCAATGTCTTGCAGTCCTCCAAGCCTCTTGACTACAGGTACCGGTATGTGGCTCGATAACAAGTGGATAGACGCCGCATCTCTCTCGCCGTCAGGTGTTGCCGCGAGTCATACTTAACGTAGCTTTCTGCACGCGTCAGCGTAGCGTCAGTCGAGCAAAGTCGAGACAAGTCGCATAAGAGGAGCAATAAAAACGCGCAATTCCGGTACCGGGAATCGAACCCGGGCCTCCTGGGTGAGAGCCAGGTATCCTAGCCACTAGACCACACCGGATAACGACGGCAGTGCTCTTTCCAGCGAACGCAGCAGCCACCCACGGTTGACTGACGACAACTGTAAAAAATCCACTCTCTCGCGTTATAGAACGGCGTGCTCCGGACGCATTTCGTGGAGACGAACGCCAGCAATGATGAGAGCAAAAGGTGCCTGAAAATCCTGTCGTTGCACCACGCACTGTTCTACGACAATTCACCAAGCAGACGCTCACGCCTTGTTGTGCTGTTTCCTTTGCGGGCAATGAGTGCATCTGCCTTCGACACAGGAAACATTACACGTTTGGCAGCTGTGGGATTCGAACCCACGCCTCCGAAGAGAATGGTGCCTGAAACCAGCGCCTTAGACCGCTCGGCCACGCTACCTACACAACACGCGCGTCACAAGAGCTGCGTCCCACTCCACGAGAACACACCGCAACGGCACAAAAATGAGACGTAAAAAGTGGCAACGGTGGGATTCGAACCCACGCCTCCGAAGAGACTGGTGCCTAAAACCAGCGCCTTAGACCGCTCGGCCACGTTACCGTTGGGGCAGCAGCGGCAAAACGTTTCCTTTGTACTACAAAGATCACTTCGAAATGGAAGTATCTTGGCAATCGCCGTGCCATGTATTTCCACTGCTCTCCCACTGGAAGCGTCTCTTTAGGCCATCCACAGCAAGAAAAAGCCGTGCCCGCCGTATGGTAGCGACGCCACTTGTCTGTAGCTGTCGCAGTTAAGGAGACAGCGTCAAGAGACGTTTTCGTACCGTGACCAGGTTTCGAACCTGGGCCTTCCGTAACCACTAAAGTATCGTAGCTGTAACTGTCAGGCGGAGCTAGAATGCTCCATGTATCAAACATATGTGAGCTCAAGGAGGTTACACTTGAAGAAAAAGCGCCAGGTTAACGCGATCACAGCAAAACCGCCGGCAGCTACGGGATTCGAAACCGCGCCTACAGAGATACTGGTGCCTTAAACCAGCGCCTTAAAGCGCTCGGCCACGCTACATGCGCTGCTTGGTGCGCCAGTGTTCCTAGCATTTGTACAAACAGTGCACGCCACAGCTTCCTGTTCTGCTGGGACTGGCTGCTCATCCATCGCACTTCAAACAACTGCCCTTTTCGACTACAGAGAGCAGCGGACGTCTGCGCTCTGGGAGGCGACATTACGTGTTGGGGATGAAGTGGTAGTGCAAACTGCGGCCTGCGGAACACGAGTGAAAAAATCAACAGAGTACTGTCATTTCGAGTACTCGTCATTGCAACGGCAGCAAGGCAAAACTTTCAAAATTGCCGTGACCAGGATTCGAACCTGGGTTATTGCGGCCACAACGCAATGTCCTAACCACTAGACGATCACGGCCATGGCCACGGAGGCGCACGCGAAGGCAGCTGGCTCGAATGCAAGTGGCGATACCCAGCAAAGCCTAGGCCAAGGTGTACGCCACAGCAGTGTCAGACACGGTCTCCATCACATGTATACGAGCAAATGAACGTGCCTGCGCTGTCAGGACACTAACTACAGTGGTTAGCTGCATTCACCTCCGTGGCAATGTCTTGCAGTCCTCCAAGCCTCTTGACTACAGGTACCGGTATGTGGCTCGATAACAAGTGGATAGACGCCGCATCTCTCTCGCCGTCAGGTGTTGCCGCGAGTCATACTTAACGTAGCTTTCTGCACGCGTCAGCGTAGCGTCAGTCGAGCAAAGTCGAGACAAGTCGCATAAGAGGAGCAATAAAAACGCGCAATTCCGGTACCGGGAATCGAACCCGGGCCTCCTGGGTGAGAGCCAGGTATCCTAGCCACTAGACCACACCGGATAACGACGGCAGTGCTCTTTCCAGCGAACGCAGCAGCCACCCACGGTTGACTGACGACAACTGTAAAAAATCCACTCTCTCGCGTTATAGAACGGCGTGCTCCGGACGCATTTCGTGGAGACGAACGCCAGCAATGATGAGAGCAAAAGGTGCCTGAAAATCCTGTCGTTGCACCACGCACTGTTCTACGACAATTCACCAAGCAGACGCTCACGCCTTGTTGTGCTGTTTCCTTTGCGGGCAATGAGTGCATCTGCCTTCGACACAGGAAACATTACACGTTTGGCAGCTGTGGGATTCGAACCCACGCCTCCGAAGAGAATGGTGCCTGAAACCAGCGCCTTAGACCGCTCGGCCACGCTACCTACACAACACGCGCGTCACAAGAGCTGCGTCCCACTCCACGAGAACACACCGCAACGGCACAAAAATGAGACGTAAAAAGTGGCAACGGTGGGATTCGAACCCACGCCTCCGAAGAGACTGGTGCCTAAAACCAGCGCCTTAGACCGCTCGGCCACGTTACCGTTGGGGCAGCAGCGGCAAAACGTTTCCTTTGTACTACAAAGATCACTTCGAAATGGAAGTATCTTGGCAATCGCCGTGCCATGTATTTCCACTGCTCTCCCACTGGAAGCGTCTCTTTAGGCCATCCACAGCAAGAAAAAGCCGTGCCCGCCGTATGGTAGCGACGCCACTTGTCTGTAGCTGTCGCAGTTAAGGAGACAGCGTCAAGAGACGTTTTCGTACCGTGACCAGGTTTCGAACCTGGGCCTTCCGTAACCACTAAAGTATCGTAGCTGTAACTGTCAGGCGGAGCTAGAATGCTCCATGTATCAAACATATGTGAGCTCAAGGAGGTTACACTTGAAGAAAAAGCGCCAGGTTAACGCGATCACAGCAAAACCGCCGGCAGCTACGGGATTCGAAACCGCGCCTACAGAGATACTGGTGCCTTAAACCAGCGCCTTAAAGCGCTCGGCCACGCTACATGCGCTGCTTGGTGCGCCAGTGTTCCTAGCATTTGTACAAACAGTGCACGCCACAGCTTCCTGTTCTGCTGGGACTGGCTGCTCATCCATCGCACTTCAAACAACTGCCCTTTTCGACTACAGAGAGCAGCGGACGTCTGCGCTCTGGGAGGCGACATTACGTGTTGGGGATGAAGTGGTAGTGCAAACTGCGGCCTGCGGAACACGAGTGAAAAAATCAACAGAGTACTGTCATTTCGAGTACTCGTCATTGCAACGGCAGCAAGGCAAAACTTTCAAAATTGCCGTGACCAGGATTCGAACCTGGGTTATTGCGGCCACAACGCAATGTCCTAACCACTAGACGATCACGGCCATGGCCACGGAGGCGCACGCGAAGGCAGCTGGCTCGAATGCAAGTGGCGATACCCAGCAAAGCCTAGGCCAAGGTGTACGCCACAGCAGTGTCAGACACGGTCTCCATCACATGTATACGAGCAAATGAACGTGCCTGCGCTGTCAGGACACTAACTACAGTGGTTAGCTGCATTCACCTCCGTGGCAATGTCTTGCAGTCCTCCAAGCCTCTTGACTACAGGTACCGGTATGTGGCTCGATAACAAGTGGATAGACGCCGCATCTCTCTCGCCGTCAGGTGTTGCCGCGAGTCATACTTAACGTAGCTTTCTGCACGCGTCAGCGTAGCGTCAGTCGAGCAAAGTCGAGACAAGTCGCATAAGAGGAGCAATAAAAACGCGCAATTCCGGTACCGGGAATCGAACCCGGGCCTCCTGGGTGAGAGCCAGGTATCCTAGCCACTAGACCACACCGGATAACGACGGCAGTGCTCTTTCCAGCGAACGCAGCAGCCACCCACGGTTGACTGACGACAACTGTAAAAAATCCACTCTCTCGCGTTATAGAACGGCGTGCTCCGGACGCATTTCGTGGAGACGAACGCCAGCAATGATGAGAGCAAAAGGTGCCTGAAAATCCTGTCGTTGCACCACGCACTGTTCTACGACAATTCACCAAGCAGACGCTCACGCCTTGTTGTGCTGTTTCCTTTGCGGGCAATGAGTGCATCTGCCTTCGACACAGGAAACATTACACGTTTGGCAGCTGTGGGATTCGAACCCACGCCTCCGAAGAGAATGGTGCCTGAAACCAGCGCCTTAGACCGCTCGGCCACGCTACCTACACAACACGCGCGTCACAAGAGCTGCGTCCCACTCCACGAGAACACACCGCAACGGCACAAAAATGAGACGTAAAAAGTGGCAACGGTGGGATTCGAACCCACGCCTCCGAAGAGACTGGTGCCTAAAACCAGCGCCTTAGACCGCTCGGCCACGTTACCGTTGGGGCAGCAGCGGCAAAACGTTTCCTTTGTACTACAAAGATCACTTCGAAATGGAAGTATCTTGGCAATCGCCGTGCCATGTATTTCCACTGCTCTCCCACTGGAAGCGTCTCTTTAGGCCATCCACAGCAAGAAAAAGCCGTGCCCGCCGTATGGTAGCGACGCCACTTGTCTGTAACTGTCGCAGTTAAGGAGACAGCGTCAAGAGACGTTTTCGTACCGTGACCAGGTTTCGAACCTGGGCCTTCCGTAACCACTAAAGTATCGTAGCTGTAACTGTCAGGCGGAGCTAGAATGCTCCATGTATCAAACATATGTGAGCTCAAGGAGGTTACACTTGAAGAAAAAGCGCCAGGTTAACGCGATCACAGCAAAACCGCCGGCAGCTACGGGATTCGAAACCGCGCCTACAGAGATACTGGTGCCTTAAACCAGCGCCTTAAAGCGCTCGGCCACGCTACATGCGCTGCTTGGTGCGCCAGTGTTCCTAGCATTTGTACAAACAGTGCACGCCACAGCTTCCTGTTCTGCTGGGACTGGCTGCTCATCCATCGCACTTCAAACAACTGCCCTTTTCGACTACAGAGAGCAGCGGACGTCTGCGCTCTGGGAGGCGACATTACGTGTTGGGGATGAAGTGGTAGTGCAAACTGCGGCCTGCGGAACACGAGTGAAAAAATCAACAGAGTACTGTCATTTCGAGTACTCGTCATTGCAACGGCAGCAAGGCAAAACTTTCAAAATTGCCGTGACCAGGATTCGAACCTGGGTTATTGCGGCCACAACGCAATGTCCTAACCACTAGACGATCACGGCCATGGCCACGGAGGCGCACGCGAAGGCAGCTGGCTCGAATGCAAGTGGCGATACCCAGCAAAGCCTAGGCCAAGGTGTACGCCACAGCAGTGTCAGACACGGTCTCCATCACATGTATACGAGCAAATGAACGTGCCTGCGCTGTCAGGACACTAACTACAGTGGTTAGCTGCATTCACCTCCGTGGCAATGTCTTGCAGTCCTCCAAGCCTCTTGACTACAGGTACCGGTATGTGGCTCGATAACAAGTGGATAGACGCCGCATCTCTCTCGCCGTCAGGTGTTGCCGCGAGTCATACTTAACGTAGCTTTCTGCACGCGTCAGCGTAGCGTCAGTCGAGCAAAGTCGAGACAAGTCGCATAAGAGGAGCAATAAAAACGCGCAATTCCGGTACCGGGAATCGAACCCGGGCCTCCTGGGTGAGAGCCAGGTATCCTAGCCACTAGACCACACCGGATAACGACGGCAGTGCTCTTTCCAGCGAACGCAGCAGCCACCCACGGTTGACTGACGACAACTGTAAAAAATCCACTCTCTCGCGTTATAGAACGGCGTGCTCCGGACGCATTTCGTGGAGACGAACGCCAGCAATGATGAGAGCAAAAGGTGCCTGAAAATCCTGTCGTTGCACCACGCACTGTTCTACGACAATTCACCAAGCAGACGCTCACGCCTTGTTGTGCTGTTTCCTTTGCGGGCAATGAGTGCATCTGCCTTCGACACAGGAAACATTACACGTTTGGCAGCTGTGGGATTCGAACCCACGCCTCCGAAGAGAATGGTGCCTGAAACCAGCGCCTTAGACCGCTCGGCCACGCTACCTACACAACACGCGCGTCACAAGAGCTGCGTCCCACTCCACGAGAACACACCGCAACGGCACAAAAATGAGACGTAAAAAGTGGCAACGGTGGGATTCGAACCCACGCCTCCGAAGAGACTGGTGCCTAAAACCAGCGCCTTAGACCGCTCGGCCACGTTACCGTTGGGGCAGCAGCGGCAAAACGTTTCCTTTGTACTACAAAGATCACTTCGAAATGGAAGTATCTTGGCAATCGCCGTGCCATGTATTTCCACTGCTCTCCCACTGGAAGCGTCTCTTTAGGCCATCCACAGCAAGAAAAAGCCGTGCCCGCCGTATGGTAGCGACGCCACTTGTCTGTAACTGTCGCAGTTAAGGAGACAGCGTCAAGAGACGTTTTCGTACCGTGACCAGGTTTCGAACCTGGGCCTTCCGTAACCACTAAAGTATCGTAGCTGTAACTGTCAGGCGGAGCTAGAATGCTCCATGTATCAAACATATGTGAGCTCAAGGAGGTTACACTTGAAGAAAAAGCGCCAGGTTAACGCGATCACAGCAAAACCGCCGGCAGCTACGGGATTCGAAACCGCGCCTACAGAGATACTGGTGCCTTAAACCAGCGCCTTAAAGCGCTCGGCCACGCTACATGCGCTGCTTGGTGCGCCAGTGTTCCTAGCATTTGTACAAACAGTGCACGCCACAGCTTCCTGTTCTGCTGGGACTGGCTGCTCATCCATCGCACTTCAAACAACTGCCCTTTTCGACTACAGAGAGCAGCGGACGTCTGCGCTCTGGGAGGCGACATTACGTGTTGGGGATGAAGTGGTAGTGCAAACTGCGGCCTGCGGAACACGAGTGAAAAAATCAACAGAGTACTGTCATTTCGAGTACTCGTCATTGCAACGGCAGCAAGGCAAAACTTTCAAAATTGCCGTGACCAGGATTCGAACCTGGGTTATTGCGGCCACAACGCAATGTCCTAACCACTAGACGATCACGGCCATGGCCACGGAGGCGCACGCGAAGGCAGCTGGCTCGAATGCAAGTGGCGATACCCAGCAAAGCCTAGGCCAAGGTGTACGCCACAGCAGTGTCAGACACGGTCTCCATCACATGTATACGAGCAAATGAACGTGCCTGCGCTGTCAGGACACTAACTACAGTGGTTAGCTGCATTCACCTCCGTGGCAATGTCTTGCAGTCCTCCAAGCCTCTTGACTACAGGTACCGGTATGTGGCTCGATAACAAGTGGATAGACGCCGCATCTCTCTCGCCGTCAGGTGTTGCCGCGAGTCATACTTAACGTAGCTTTCTGCACGCGTCAGCGTAGCGTCAGTCGAGCAAAGTCGAGACAAGTCGCATAAGAGGAGCAATAAAAACGCGCAATTCCGGTACCGGGAATCGAACCCGGGCCTCCTGGGTGAGAGCCAGGTATCCTAGCCACTAGACCACACCGGATAACGACGGCAGTGCTCTTTCCAGCGAACGCAGCAGCCACCCACGGTTGACTGACGACAACTGTAAAAAATCCACTCTCTCGCGTTATAGAACGGCGTGCTCCGGACGCATTTCGTGGAGACGAACGCCAGCAATGATGAGAGCAAAAGGTGCCTGAAAATCCTGTCGTTGCACCACGCACTGTTCTACGACAATTCACCAAGCAGACGCTCACGCCTTGTTGTGCTGTTTCCTTTGCGGGCAATGAGTGCATCTGCCTTCGACACAGGAAACATTACACGTTTGGCAGCTGTGGGATTCGAACCCACGCCTCCGAAGAGAATGGTGCCTGAAACCAGCGCCTTAGACCGCTCGGCCACGCTACCTACACAACACGCGCGTCACAAGAGCTGCGTCCCACTCCACGAGAACACACCGCAACGGCACAAAAATGAGACGTAAAAAGTGGCAACGGTGGGATTCGAACCCACGCCTCCGAAGAGACTGGTGCCTAAAACCAGCGCCTTAGACCGCTCGGCCACGTTACCGTTGGGGCAGCAGCGGCAAAACGTTTCCTTTGTACTACAAAGATCACTTCGAAATGGAAGTATCTTGGCAATCGCCGTGCCATGTATTTCCACTGCTCTCCCACTGGAAGCGTCTCTTTAGGCCATCCACAGCAAGAAAAAGCCGTGCCCGCCGTATGGTAGCGACGCCACTTGTCTGTAGCTGTCGCAGTTAAGGAGACAGCGTCAAGAGACGTTTTCGTACCGTGACCAGGTTTCGAACCTGGGCCTTCCGTAACCACTAAAGTATCGTAGCTGTAACTGTCAGGCGGAGCTAGAATGCTCCATGTATCAAACATATGTGAGCTCAAGGAGGTTACACTTGAAGAAAAAGCGCCAGGTTAACGCGATCACAGCAAAACCGCCGGCAGCTACGGGATTCGAAACCGCGCCTACAGAGATACTGGTGCCTTAAACCAGCGCCTTAAAGCGCTCGGCCACGCTACATGCGCTGCTTGGTGCGCCAGTGTTCCTAGCATTTGTACAAACAGTGCACGCCACAGCTTCCTGTTCTGCTGGGACTGGCTGCTCATCCATCGCACTTCAAACAACTGCCCTTTTCGACTACAGAGAGCAGCGGACGTCTGCGCTCTGGGAGGCGACATTACGTGTTGGGGATGAAGTGGTAGTGCAAACTGCGGCCTGCGGAACACGAGTGAAAAAATCAACAGAGTACTGTCATTTCGAGTACTCGTCATTGCAACGGCAGCAAGGCAAAACTTTCAAAATTGCCGTGACCAGGATTCGAACCTGGGTTATTGCGGCCACAACGCAATGTCCTAACCACTAGACGATCACGGCCATGGCCACGGAGGCGCACGCGAAGGCAGCTGGCTCGAATGCAAGTGGCGATACCCAGCAAAGCCTAGGCCAAGGTGTACGCCACAGCAGTGTCAGACACGGTCTCCATCACATGTATACGAGCAAATGAACGTGCCTGCGCTGTCAGGACACTAACTACAGTGGTTAGCTGCATTCACCTCCGTGGCAATGTCTTGCAGTCCTCCAAGCCTCTTGACTACAGGTACCGGTATGTGGCTCGATAACAAGTGGATAGACGCCGCATCTCTCTCGCCGTCAGGTGTTGCCGCGAGTCATACTTAACGTAGCTTTCTGCACGCGTCAGCGTAGCGTCAGTCGAGCAAAGTCGAGACAAGTCGCATAAGAGGAGCAATAAAAACGCGCAATTCCGGTACCGGGAATCGAACCCGGGCCTCCTGGGTGAGAGCCAGGTATCCTAGCCACTAGACCACACCGGATAACGACGGCAGTGCTCTTTCCAGCGAACGCAGCAGCCACCCACGGTTGACTGACGACAACTGTAAAAAATCCACTCTCTCGCGTTATAGAACGGCGTGCTCCGGACGCATTTCGTGGAGACGAACGCCAGCAATGATGAGAGCAAAAGGTGCCTGAAAATCCTGTCGTTGCACCACGCACTGTTCTACGACAATTCACCAAGCAGACGCTCACGCCTTGTTGTGCTGTTTCCTTTGCGGGCAATGAGTGCATCTGCCTTCGACACAGGAAACATTACACGTTTGGCAGCTGTGGGATTCGAACCCACGCCTCCGAAGAGAATGGTGCCTGAAACCAGCGCCTTAGACCGCTCGGCCACGCTACCTACACAACACGCGCGTCACAAGAGCTGCGTCCCACTCCACGAGAACACACCGCAACGGCACAAAAATGAGACGTAAAAAGTGGCAACGGTGGGATTCGAACCCACGCCTCCGAAGAGACTGGTGCCTAAAACCAGCGCCTTAGACCGCTCGGCCACGTTACCGTTGGGGCAGCAGCGGCAAAACGTTTCCTTTGTACTACAAAGATCACTTCGAAATGGAAGTATCTTGGCAATCGCCGTGCCATGTATTTCCACTGCTCTCCCACTGGAAGCGTCTCTTTAGGCCATCCACAGCAAGAAAAAGCCGTGCCCGCCGTATGGTAGCGACGCCACTTGTCTGTAGCTGTCGCAGTTAAGGAGACAGCGTCAAGAGACGTTTTCGTACCGTGACCAGGTTTCGAACCTGGGCCTTCCGTAACCACTAAAGTATCGTAGCTGTAACTGTCAGGCGGAGCTAGAATGCTCCATGTATCAAACATATGTGAGCTCAAGGAGGTTACACTTGAAGAAAAAGCGCCAGGTTAACGCGATCACAGCAAAACCGCCGGCAGCTACGGGATTCGAAACCGCGCCTACAGAGATACTGGTGCCTTAAACCAGCGCCTTAAAGCGCTCGGCCACGCTACATGCGCTGCTTGGTGCGCCAGTGTTCCTAGCATTTGTACAAACAGTGCACGCCACAGCTTCCTGTTCTGCTGGGACTGGCTGCTCATCCATCGCACTTCAAACAACTGCCCTTTTCGACTACAGAGAGCAGCGGACGTCTGCGCTCTGGGAGGCGACATTACGTGTTGGGGATGAAGTGGTAGTGCAAACTGCGGCCTGCGGAACACGAGTGAAAAAATCAACAGAGTACTGTCATTTCGAGTACTCGTCATTGCAACGGCAGCAAGGCAAAACTTTC
>NW_025725137.1:0-41671 GCF_021461395.2 Schistocerca americana | reverse complement strand
GACGGCCGCCATCAAGAGTCTGAAGGAGCGCGGCGGGTCGTCGCTGCAGGCGATCAAGAAGTACATAGCCGCGCACTACAAGCTGGACGCGGAGAAGCTGGCGCCGTTTATCAAGAAGTACCTCAAGTCGGCCGTCGTGGCGGGCGAGCTGGTGCAGACGAAGGGGAAGGGCGCGTCCGGCTCGTTCAAGCTTGCCGGCGCCGGCGGCGGGGGGGGGCGGCCGAGGGCGGCAAGGCTCGTGCTGGCGGTGCCAAGAAGAAGCGCGCCGCTCCGGCCAGCAAGGAGAAGAAGGGCGCCCGTGCGGCCGGCGCAAAGAAGGCTGGTGGCGTGAAGGCGGCGACCGGTCGGAAGGCGGGCGCCGCCAAGAAGGCGTCTGCGGCGTCGGCCGCTCCCGCGGGTGCGAAGAAGGCGGCTGCGGCCAAGCCGGCCAAGGCCAAGTCGCCGTCGAAGGCGAAGAAGGCCGCCAAGGTTCCGACGAAGAAGCCGAAGGCGCCGCGCCCGAAGAAGGCGACGACGCCGTCTAAGGCGAAGGCTTCGCCCAAGAAGAAGAAGTAGAGTAGAGGAGAAAGAGATGGGAAAGGAAGGGTTTGGCGCTTGACTCCGTCGTCCCCACCCCCCGTCGTCGTCTAGTGGCGCGCAAGAGACGCGCGGCCCAAAACGGCCCTTCTCAGGGCCATCAAAGCACGTCGGGGAAGGTTTTGATTGTCGTGTTGCGTTTGGTGTGGGTGTCTGTCTGGCGTTTCTGTATGCCCGTGGGGATGCTGTTTGCGTGCCGTGGTGGTTGGATTGCGGGGGGTCGGTGGCGGGTGTGGGCGGCGGTAGCGGTAAGCGGTGTTGTTGTTGTTGTTGTTGTCGTGGTTGATTGTCGCCGTGTTTGTTTTGTGGCGGCGGCCGACGGTTGGTTTTCTGTCACGTTGTTTTGTTTGAATACGTTGGTTGGCTTGCCTGCGTTCGTTCTTCTCGGATGTCTGTCTTGTCGAGTCGTGTCTGGTCTTTGTTTTGTTCCTTTGTGTGTGTGTGTGTTATGTTTTTGCAACGGGGGGGCACGTTGAGATGCGGAAGGAGTCGGCGGGGATTTCGGTGGCGTGTAGAGCGAGCGAGCGCGCCTGCCTGGCCGTTGGCCGTCGGAGTGGAGTGCGGGTTTTTTTTGTTTTCGAAACGAAAGCGGCGGCCGGCCAGCCACCCGTGCGGTGTGACGTCGGCCGTTGGGTATTGTGCGCTTTGAGCGCCGGGGAGGGATGATGTGTGATTGTTGCGCGCTGCTAGCAGGCAGGCAGAGTGAGCGGGTGTGGCGGACGGACGGGAAGTGGTGGTTTTTGTTTTTGGGGTTGCGGGGGCGAGAGGCAGGCGACCGACAAAGTTTGCTCGCGACGGAGGAGATGTTAGTGGCCCTGAAAAGGGCCGTTTTTGTTTGTGCGGTGCGGTGCCGCGGCGCGGTTTAGGCGCGCTCGCCGCGGATGCGGCGCGCGAGCTGGATGTCCTTGGGCATGATGGTGACGCGCTTGGCGTGGATTGCGCACAGGTTGGTGTCTTCGAAGAGGCCGACGAGGTAGGCCTCGCTGGCCTCCTGCAGGGCCATGACTGCGGAGCTCTGGAAGCGCAGGTCGGTCTTGAAGTCCTGGGCGATCTCGCGCACTAGGCGCTGGAATGGCAGCTTGCGGATGAGCAGCTCTGTGCTCTTCTGGTAGCGCCTGATTTCTCGCAGGGCGACGGTGCCCGGCCTGTAGCGGTGGGGCTTCTTGACGCCTCCGGTGGCGGGCGCGCTCTTCCTCGCCGCCTTGGTGGCGAGCTGTTTGCGCGGCGCCTTTCCGCCGGTGGACTTGCGGGCCGTTTGCTTTGTGCGGGCCATGGCGGTAGCGGGTAGCGGTAGCGGAGCGGGCGTGCGTGGAGGTTAGGTGCGGCGCGGCGTCCGGTGCTGCCTTGACAACGGGCCCGCGCGCCTCCGTGCTGCGCTTATATGCCCTCGGTTGCGCGTGGTGGGGGGGAGGGCGGGCCAGAGTCTATATAGGGGGGCGGCGGGCGCGCTGGGCGCAGACCGTAGCCGACTCGCCAGCCGCTGCAGCTGCTGTTTGTGCACGTTTTGCTTTGCCCGAGGAAGGAAGGATGACAGGCCGCGGCAAGGGAGGAAAGGGGCTCGGCAAGGGTGGCGCCAAGCGGCACCGCAAGGTGTTGCGCGACAACATCCAGGGCATCACGAAGCCCGCCATCCGCCGCCTGGCTCGCAGGGGCGGCGTGAAGCGCATCTCTGGTCTGATCTACGAGGAGACCCGCGGGGTGCTGAAGGTGTTCCTGGAGAACGTGATCCGCGACGCGGTGACGTACACTGAGCACGCCAAGCGCAAGACTGTGACGGCCATGGACGTGGTGTACGCCCTGAAGAGGCAGGGGCGCACCCTGTACGGTTTCGGCGGTTAGGCTGCGTCGCAGCGGGCGCTGGCCTTCCCGCGGCCGTGCTTGTGGGTGGGAGAGACTAGAAAACGGCCCTTTTCAGGGCCACCACACTGTTCGGAAGTTGAAAAGTGCGAAAGAGTCTGTGTTGTTGCTGCGTGTGTGCGCGCTGTGTTGTTTGTTTGTTTGTTTCTTTCTTTCCGTTTGAGCGACGTGATGTGACTGGGAGGGGAGAAGGAAAGGAAACGTGTCATGTGGCTGGCTGTGTGTGGAGCTGCTTCGTTTGTGTGTCTTTGTATCGATCGCGACGGAGATGGCGGGCGGGCTGTGTGTTGTTGTGCGAGAGGCGGTGATTATTTGCTTGCGTGGTTTGTCTCTGTGTGTTTGTTTGCGGCGGCGTTGGGGTTTCCGAGGCAAGGCGTGTGGGCATAGGCGGCCGGATCAGCTGTTTCGTTCGTGTCGACGGCCGTTTGCGCGCGGGAGTGGAGGGCGGTGTGTCGACACGCCTCCCTTTAACAATGGTCATTATTGCTGCCGTTGTCGGTTTGGAAGGCGACTGCGACGGTGCAAAATGTGTGCGTGTGTGTGTGTGTTGGGCCACACGGGCTGTGTGGACGACAAGATGGCGGACGTGCGCCGGCGGCGGCTGTGCTGTGACAGTGCAAAGTTAAAACAAAACAAGGTGCGGCGAGGACGACTGAAATTTTGCTTTGGACGTAGGTTTGTGTGGTGGCCCTGAAAAGGGCCGATTGTTGTGGGCCGAGCCGGCAAAGCGCGTTGCGTGCAGGGGAGCACGCGGCGCTGCGATTGCCTGGCCTCCTTTAGGCCTTCTTCTCGGTCTTCTTTGGCAGCAGGACGGCCTGGATGTTGGGCAGGACACCACCCTGTGCGATGGTGACGCCCGACAGGAGCTTGTTGAGCTCCTCGTCGTTGCGGATGGCAAGCTGCAGGTGGCGCGGGATGATGCGCGTCTTCTTGTTGTCGCGGGCCGCGTTTCCGGCCAGCTCGAGCACCTCAGCCGCGAGGTACTCCATGACGGCGGCGAGGTAGACGGGCGCCCCGGCGCCGACGCGCTCTGCGTAGTTTCCCTTGCGCAGGAGGCGGTGGATTCTGCCGACCGGGAACTGGAGCCCAGCCCTGCTTGAGCGGGACTTTGACTTGCCCTTGACTTTGCCTCCCTTTCCGCGTCCGGACATGGCGATGGGCTAGCGACGGTGCACACGAAACGGAAACGAAAACGACCGGTGCGAGCGGCAGCGAGTCGAGCAGCGGAGTGCGTGCCGGCGCAGCCGGGGTGGGGGGTGCTTTATGGGCTCGGGTGCGGCGGCCGGTTGCGCGCGCGCCCCATTGGTCGGCGGCCGCAACAGGGCGAGCTGGTAAAGGTGCGGCGGCGGCTGGCGGCGGGTGCCACTGTGTGGGGAGACGCTGACTAGAGCGGAGCGCTTGCTACTGGTGTTGCTGCTGCCGTACGTTGGTTGGAGATGCCGCCCAAGACTAGCGGGAAGGCCGCCAAGAAGGCTGGCAAGGCGCAGAAGAACATTTCGAAGGGCGACAAGAAGAAGAAGCGCAAGAGGAAGGAGAGCTATGCCATCTACATCTACAAGGTGCTGAAGCAGGTGCACCCTGACACGGGCATCTCGTCGAAGGCGATGAGCATCATGAACAGCTTCGTGAACGACATTTTCGAGCGCATTGCGGCCGAGGCTTCTCGCCTGGCGCACTACAACAAGCGCTCGACCATCACGTCCCGCGAGATCCAGACCGCTGTGCGGCTGTTGCTGCCTGGCGAGCTGGCCAAGCACGCCGTGAGCGAGGGCACGAAGGCGGTGACCAAGTACACGAGCTCCAAGTAAGGAGGTGGCTCTGGAATGGAAGGAAGGATGGAGAAGGCTCCTCCGTTGCGAGAGCGGCGAAACGGCCCTTTTCAGGGCCACCAACTTGCCTTTTGCGGGAAGGGCGGAATTGTTGTTGTTGTTGTTGTTTGTGTGGACGGCTGTGATGTATGTGTGCATTTTGATTGTGGGTGGGGGGGCGCGTCAAAGCGTGTTGCGCGGGGTACGGCCACGAGGTTGGTCGCCGTGGCGTGGAATGGTGGCACGCCTCGTTGGCGTGGTTTTTGACCCATTGGTGTTGTTGGGGTGTGTGTGTGTTTGTGTGTTACCCGTCTGCGAGGGGGGACAGTGCGATCGGCGACTTTTGTGTCACCGTAACGACGGCCGTTTGCGGGTTTGTTTTTTTGCACATCATACATGGCGAGGGTGAAATGTGAAATGTTTTTGTTTGGTTTGTTTTTGCCGCCCACTATTCCCTTTGCTGTACGCCGAGTTTGACAATGGTGCGACGTAACTGCAGCGTGGAGGTGTGTGAGTGACGTTGAAATGAACGTGCCATTAAGACGCATTGTTGTTGTATTGTACTGTACGTGTACGGCGACACGCACGATGATGTACCATTCGACTCTGATGTTTGATAGCCGTGTCTGACTGATTGCGTACGACGCACGCACACCGATGTCGTCATTCAAGATGCACGCTAGACGGCGGCGGCGGCGGCGGCGCCGGTCGTTTGTTTGGCGAATGTCTGTACACGTGTTTGTCTGTGTCCATCCGGTATGTATGTATTTGTTTGTTTGTTTGAAAGTGTTTTGTGTGTCGGTGACGTGGTCCGATCCGTCGCCCCCTGAGTAACTGTCGATCGGCGCGATAGACCGGCGTCACGCAACTGAACCGAAGTCTTGGGCACACCCGTCATACTGTTGTACACCGTCGCGCTGAGAACGGTAACGAAAGGTTGACTCTGATCGGTCGAATGTCTGGGCAGAACGTGAGGAATGAGGCAAGAGTGCAAGGAGGGGGGGGCAAAAGAGAGAGGAAGGGAAAAAGGGGAGAAACGCATTCGTAGAGCAACGGAACGTTCCCGTGTCGGAGGCGTATTGGAGCCGCACTGAAATGCGTTTAACGGCGGCGCGGCTGCAAGTGTCTGCCGTGGTGAACGTTACCTTTGACGGCTGCATTGGGCTTTGCCTTTGCTTTCGCTTTCGCTTTCGCTTTCCCGGATGTACGTAACGTTTGTTGATATGGTTCTGAGGAAGAGTGTATGACAGTGCCGTGCCGTCCATGTTCGTGTGCCCTCCCATTGTGTGTATGCTATTGTCTGTGTACTTGAATGATGTATGTAGGTGTTAGTGGACATGTTTTACCAGTGGGGGGAAATGGATCGTCGATAGTTGCCGTCACTCTGTCACGGTCGAGATGACGCACCCTCCGTACAGAAAGGTGTCGAGAAAGTGAGTGTGTGTGTGTGTGTGTGTGTGTGTGTGTGTGTGTGCGTGCGTGCGTCCGTGAATTGGCAGTGTTTGGAGGTGGGCGTGCCCTGCATGTGGCCCGGAAAAGGCTGTTCGTTAGGCGGTAGTGTTGTGTGGACAGGGGAGGGGCATGCGTAACGCTGCTGGCATGGCATTTCGGGAGATGGGAGGGGGCAAACGAGGAAACGAGGAGCGGCGGCCAAAGACGGGACGGGGAGGGGCGCGGTGTGGGTGGCTTGCGCCTGTGCTCGGCGTTGTGGTTTGTGCAAAAGAGGAGGAGAAAAACAATGTGAGTTGCCAGGGAGGGGAGCGGTGTTGTGTTGTGGTTGTCGTGGTGTAGCCGCAGACGCGGCTGTCAGTGAACGTGGCGAGACGGACGGATGCGCGGAGGGGCGGGGGCGGGGGCGGCGCATTTCGCCGGTGCCGTGCCGTGCCGTGCCGTGCCTGAAAGCCGCGTGGTCGCTGTGTTGTTGGTGGCGTGGGGGCGAGGAGAGTACCGTACGGGTGTGCTTGTGCGCCGGAAATGGCACACTGCGCCCGCCCGTCTTGGAGGCTGATGGCTGTGGTGTGGAAATGGGGCGCGGTGATGTTGAAGCACAGAAAAGAAACCAAGAAAACGGAAGGCGTGATGCGGCGGTGGTGGTGAGAGCGGGAAAAACAAAACAAAAGAAAAAAAACAACAAAAAAAAAGAAGGAAAAACAACAAGAAACAAAAAAGAAAACAAAAAGTCTATCAATATTAAAATGTAAATGGAAATGGAAATGGACCCAGGTATAACCTCCCTGCACAAATAGCAGAGAGTCCGATGATAATAAAAATGTGCCAGAATGTTAACGTCCCTACAAAACAAACCCAACGATAATATTAATGAAAGAGTGAACCGTATGTAACATTGCAACAGACATAATGAAACCTGATAAATTGTATAAGGGCAGCAGCCGTTGACCTTTGGCCCTGTATTCAGAATAAAAAGAGCCAAAGATCGTTACCCCAATGAAAAAGACACTGAAACACGTATGTAACATAGTAGCGATGGCGAGACATTGTAGCATCTGTGACCAGAGAGTTTGCGCTGGACTGCGCGAGTGTTGCGAGCGGTTCTCAGTCAGTCAGTCAGTCTGTGTAGTTGAGGGCTGTACTCTGTCAGTAGTCGTCGCGTGCAGTACGCTAATAGTCGTCATGCAGAGCGGTCGGTCAGTAGTAGCAGCCGAGTGCGGTTGTGTGATGTAGGCGGTCGGCAACACTGGTCAAGATGGTGAATAAGGTATACTGTTAATTAATATAATCATTAGATAATGAGAAATTGTATTTATTGTAATTATGCTCCAACAAGTTCCCCAATAATAATTTTTATTTCAAAAGCATTTTTCAAACATTTAATCTTTTATTGAACTAAAGAGTTCGTTCCACTTCTTTGAAGAAAAATGTCACTAAAATCACAAAAAAAGAGAATATTATTATTTGCAATGCAGTTCCTCCAAGCGCTGCGCAACAACCAGAGCAGAAATGTGACATCCATTTATTCGGAGGTAAGACTTTAATTCCGATTGTTTTGCACAGGGCCAAAGACCGATATTTCGGTTTAATTGAAGTTTCTTGTCACTGAACGGACTTTTTTAAATGTTGTGTGAAGACTTTATATTTGAGTCAGATTGCGAATTGCACATTGTTGTTGCCATTTTCAATACCTCTCATTGTGGGCGAGGTTACAATTAGCGCAATGTCCATTAGCATCCGTAAATAACATTGTCCATTATTTTAAATATTGCTGGGAGGTTACAACACACACACAAAACAAAAAACAAAAAGAAACAAAAAATTGCATTTATATCCGCTCCTCGATTGTAGATACCCCTTACACAGCTGTGTGCAATGAATGAGTGCTGGCTGGTAATTAATTGCACTCCTTGGAGGGAAATGCCATAGGAAGTAGTCTTTAAAAAGTGAATGTTTTTCGTTAAGAGACAAAAGTTACTTTAGAAAAAAAGTAATAGTGGGGCTTGTGTTGTTGAACAAAATAAGTACAATGAACATACGTTATCAGATTTGCGCAATGCAGCGTCACACCACCTCTTGATTATAACACAATATACTATACATCGTCCCGAACCGTGACCAGAGTCGCGAGACGAGCAGAGCACGCCGCCGACGCCCGCTCAGTACAACCGTCCACCCGCTACTACTGTCGACCGACTACTACCTCTCCCGACTCGCGCTACAATATATATAACAACTGTTCCTGGCGACCCGGTGCGTGCCACTACTGTCGTCTGGCGCGGTCCAAGCGCCGACTAGCAGCGATAAAGAACTCTCTGGTCAGACAGAGATGCTGTCATGCCTCGCCATCGCTCTGGTAATGAATACATACGTGTTGCAGCGTGCGTACCACCGGAACACGCAGTGGCGGAGCCAAAGACTGTGTTGTCGAGGTCGAGTGCGAGTGGGAAGAGAGGCAGCGTCGGCACGGAGATGCAAGCGAGCGCGAGACGCACGGGGGCTGCGGCGTGGCGCGTTTGCGGTCGGCGCCTTTGGTGGCAACGGCCGGGACAAGCAGCGGTGTATGGTGTGGTGCGGGGCGGACAGGGGCGGCGGTGGACGGGGAGGAGGCGGCGCGACGACGGCATGGGGGCGAAAACGGGACGGGGGACGGCGGATGTTGAGAGGCGTCACGCGCGGACAGGACACAGACACAGAGACACACAGAGTGGAAAGGGAGGGTGCGCGGTAGTAGTTGGGAATGTGCGTACCGTGCGGGATGGGAGTGGGCGAGGAACACGGTCGTGGCCCCTGTTTTGGGTGCGTGTGATGACGTCGGTGTGTTGTGGGAAGGGAAGGTGCTGTGGCGGCGGCGCGTAATGGGCGTAGGCCGAAAAGAGAAAGGAACGTGGGCAGTGTGTTGGCAAGCGTCGGTTCGACTGCGACGTTGATGGGCAGGGCAGGGCAAGGTTAATGGTGGTAGGAGTAGGCGTGTGGGCGCAAAAAATCTGCCGCTGCAGGCGGTGCCGTAACCGCCATGGCGGGAAGGAGAGAGGGCCAAAGAAAGAAAGAAAGAAGAAAAAAAAGGAGGGGGGGGGGGGGCGAAAGTGGAGAGGCGGTGGTGTGAGAAGGGCGGGGGCGGAAGGAAGGCAGGAAGGACAAGAGGCGAGGCGACGGCTTGCTTTGTGTATCGGTCGGTCTCTGGCTATGCTTCGTTTTCTGCAGCAGGGTCGGTGCGCGGCGTGGCTCGCGGCAGTGGGAACGCCTGGTGGCTGGACGGCCAGCAATGCGGTTGGATGGGCGGCCACAGCACCGCACCTGTGCCCGAGGAGGAGACGCTGGCGGCGGGCCCTGAGGTGAGGCCGGCTCGGCTGGGGCTGTGGATGTGTAGGTGTGCGCCGCTGCTGCAACAACGAGTAAAACGCGAGAAGAAGGGATGGCGGTAGAGAGGAAAAAAAAAAAAAAGGTCGTGTTGTGTTGATGCGCAGGCAGACGCGTACAGAGGGACGAGCCCGGTCTGCAGCAGGGTGTGGCCGTGCCGAGTGCAGAGCAGCGGCGGCTCGGTTCGGTTCGGCCCGGCCCGGCGGGCCGCGCTGTTGTCGCGGACGTGAGCGCCCCCTGGCGGGTGGCCGGAGGCGGCGCGGCGTGTTGGACGTGTGGCTGGTGGCAGTGCACAATTTGCGAGTGGCTGGCGGTGTGGTGTGGCGGTTGGCGCGTCGGGCGGCGGAGAGGTATGTGTTGCGGGCGCCCTTTGCTGCGCTGCGTCGTTGCGTGTGCCGTACAGGGCGGGCGCTTGTCGACTGTGTGGGCGGTGTGGCGAATTGGCGTGAAACGGCTGCCGAGAGGTGTGTGGTAGCGAGCCGGTCGGTGGTGTCAGTGCGAAGGGGAATGTGCGTGCGTTTGGCGGTTTCGGTGTGCTTTTTGCGGCGTGAGAGTGGGAATTAGTGGGGCCGGCTGTTGTGTTGGTTCCTTGTGTCTTGTGTCGCGTAGCTTGATGGCAACGTGGAAGGACGCCGGTTTCGTTTCGAGCCTTGCGTGTGGTTGTCGACGTTGACTGGTTGGCGTGTGCCGATGCACGTGCATGTGTGGGTCGCGAGTGCGTTTTTGGCTGGCTGTGTGTGTGTGTGTGTGTGTGTTTTGGGGGGGAAGGGGGAGGCGGTGGTGAAAGTGCAGTCGTTGCCACGGGCGTCGTCGGGTGGGGCTGGGGCTGTGCGTCGTGGCGGAAAGGTGGTAGGTTGCGGGAAGCGAGCCCGTCGTTGACGGTGTCGCGTGAGTTGTGAATCGAGTGGGGCGCGGGGCGCGGGACAGGAGCAGCGTGCCGCTGCGTCGTGGTCGTCAGCAGAGGCTGTGCGTGTGCTTGTCCTTTTTGTGGGCGGTTCGTGCGAGGCGTTTTTGTTTTGTGTTGCCCTAGTTGTTAGTTTATTTTGTTTGTGTTTGTTATTTTGAGACGACGACTGGTTGGTGGCGTGCGCGCGAAGTGGCGGTGTGCGCTTCCCGTGTCGTTTGTGTTGTTTGGTTTTTTTGTTTTTGTGTGTTTTTTTTTTTTTTTTTTTTTGCACTGGGCCCCGGTGGGTGGGTGCGTGTGTGTCGATTGCCGGCTGGCGAGAGGTGCGCCATCGGCGGGGTGGGTCGCCGGCACAAGTAGAGGCGGCGGCGTTGTTGCTGTTGTTGTGTGGTGTTTGTTTTGTTCGGCTGTGTCGGCGAGCTGTGTTGCGGTGCGTGTGAATGGTGGTGCAAAAGTGCTGGCGTTGGGGCTGCGACTGCGACGGCGGCGAGCCGCGGGCGCGCCATTGATAGTGATGTTGTGAACAGCGGCTGTGTACGGTAGTGGTGTTGTTGTAGCACGACGTGCATCCGGGCCGGCGCGGAAAGCGCAGTTGCGGGCGGTTGCCCTTCGGTGCCAGCCATGTCGCGTGAGCGGCGGGTTGCTCTGGTGTCGACACGTGGTGCTCTGGGTTGTTGTGTGGTGCCCTTTGGCCGGTGGGGGTGGTTCGCGTGTGTCTCGTTCGCGCTCGGTGTCTGGTCGTGGTCGTGGTCGTGCTGCTCCCCCGTCTGTCGGCGGTTTCCGACGTCGTCTGTACGTTTTTGTTCGTTTGCGGCGTGCCTGCCGACGTCGTCCCGTCGCGACCTTTCAACCGAAAGTGTGGCGCCCGAAGGTGAACGAACGTAACCCTGACCTCGGCGCTTTACGCTGAGCCGAGCGAACCGAACCGAACCTAACGTGTGGTGTGGCGAGGTGAGCTCAGCCTGTGAGCCCCTAACGTCTACGTAAGGTAAGCTGTCCGGCTCACGCCTCACGTTTGAACGCTTTTGTAACCTACGTTTGACGCTTCTTAACCTAGCACTGACCCCTTAACCTAACGTGTAACCTAACCTAACCTAACCTAACCTAACCTAACCTCTGACGCCTGACGTGTTTGAATGCTTAACCTAAGTTTGACGCTTAACCTAACCCAAGTCCCCTTAACCTAACCCACGTCCACCTAACCTAACCTAACGTAGACGTGTAAACGTAATGTGTAACGCGTAACGTGTAAGGTCGGCTGTCGTGTGTGCTTGACGGCAGATTGGGTTGGTCTGTAGATTCGGATTGCGGTTTGCCTCGGTCGAGGGGTTGGGTCGGAAGCGGCGAGGGGCGGCGGCGCCTGTTGCGCAGGCGGCGTCCGTTTGCGGCGGGCAATTGTTGAGAAACGGCTGTGAATGTTGGCGGGCGAGAGGAGGAGGACGGCGCGCGATGTGGCCCGACGGCTGCGGGCCGATCGGGAAACGGCGGGAGGGCGACGGAAGGCGATGGGGCGGCGGAGGCGCGTTTGCACGGCCGTCATCGCCGCACGCCTCGGCTTGTGTGGCTGTGGCGCCGGCCGCGCTGGCCGGGCTGCCGCGGCGACGGTGTGGGAGTTTTGCCGAAGGTTTGGCCATTGTGGCGGGTCGTCGGCTGGGGCTGTGGGGGCGGCATTTGGGCGGGGGCGGCGATTCTCGGCGGGCCGACCCAGGCTGTAGCGCGCGGTAGCTGCAGTTTGGCCGTGGTTTGCGGCGCTGCCGTGGCGACTGGTTGGCGACTGTGGTGTGGCTGTGTGTAGCCCCATCCTCGGTGGTTTGAAAGGCGCGGGCGGTTGTGGCGCAGGTTTGGGGCTGCTCCGCACAGGCTGTCGGACGTTGGGCGGTAGCAAGCGCGGGAGGCGCGGCGCGGCGGCGCGCAGAGTGGCGGCCGCTCTCTCGGCCGTCCGCGCCCGCCCGCGACACTGGCTGGGCTCTGCTCTCATTCCGAGTCGTGATGCCGTACCGAGCGGACCGCAGTGAGGAAGCGGAGGGTGTGGCGGATCGCCGTTCGGCAGAGCCTGCTCTGTCGGCGGCCCCATCCGGCCCCCCAACGGAAACAACCCAGCAGACGCCACCGGACGTCGAGATGGACTGCAGCACGGACCAGGGCGGTCGTTATGCGACCCCAGCTCCGGCTGAGGCAGCGAGTGGCGCGGCGGTCGGCAGCACGGCGGGGCTTGCCCCGACGGCTGTCACAAACCGCCGCCCACCTACGACCGACCGGTCCAGACGGACGGGCGTTGCCCAGAGAGGCAGGCGCGCACTTTCGGCGGATGGGGGCATGCCCCTGCACGCCTTTGCCCGCGCGCTTGATGTTGGTGGCGCGACGGCCGTAACCTCGGCCTCACGCGTGCCACAGCCGACGGCCTTGGCACCCGAGGCCACCACTTCGGCGGAGACAGCGCCTCATGGGGACCCAGCCCACACGCCGGAGGCGGAAAGGCAGCTCGCCTTCCTGATGGGCCTCATCCCAGGCGCTAAACCATCTCCGGATACCATGAAAGAGACGCAGCACTCGCGTAAGCGGCCAGCTGACGCGAGCGCGGAAACACACAGCAAGAGGTCCGCCACTAGCACGCCTAGTAGCGCGCCCACGCTCCGCACCCAGCGGAAGGCGTCGCGGAAGGGATCCAGGACCCTTCACCCGACCGTGGACGACGAGGGTTTCATGCAGCCCTCCCGCAAGCACACAGCCAGGGCTGTGGTGCTTGCGCAACAGTCGGCGGTGCACACCGGCAACCGGTTCGCTGGCCTCTCCAATGATGCCAGTGAGCCCATGGACAGCCAGCAGCAGCAACAGCAGAAGTCGCCCCCTCCACCTCCCGTGGTCATCAAGTGGACCGGCGACTTCCGCGAATTTCGTGAAAAAGTAAAAGCTGTCGTTAAAGGGAACGTGACGTTCAGAGTCGCAGGGCGCGATCTGAACCGTGTCATCACCAAGACGGCAGAAGATTACCGCGGGGTCATGGACCTCGCAGAGAGAGAAGGGCTACACAGCTTCACCTACTCCTCGGAGCCGGTGAAGACGCTCAAAGTCGTGTTCCGCAAGCTCCCGTTCAGCATGGACCCGGGATACTTGCGGGAGCTGCTTGAGGACCTGGGCTTCCCGATACGCGCCACGGCGCGTATGAAGTCACCCAGGGACTTCTCCGACATGCCGCTATTTATGGCGGTTCTGGACGACACCGTCGAGAACCGCAAAATATTCCAGGTGACCCACGTGGCTGATGTCGGCGTCACCGTGGAGAAGCTGCGCAGAAGACGCGGCCCACCGCAGTGCTTCAATTGCCAGGGCCTGGACCATGTGGCGAAGTACTGCAAGATGCCTCCCCGCTGCGTGAAATGCGCTGGGGAGCATCCCAGTCGGGAGTGCAAAATCCCGCGGACGGACGCGCCCACATGCTGCCATTGCGGCGAAAAGCATGTGGCGTGTTTCCGCGGCTGCACTGCCTTCCGGCGCGCTGCAAGAAGAGGACAGCCGGCGCGTTCCGCGCGGGTGCAAAACGGAAGGAGCTACGCATCCGCTGCCACCGCCAGATCAGCTGAGCAGCGTCCTGCCGCCCCCACTGACGTCCAGGGGCGTGGCAGTCAACCGGAGCCTGCGCAGGCGGCGGTAGCCGTGCGCGGGCGCGGACCGCCGAGAGAGCGCCAGCCTGAGCCTCCGCCAGCGGCGGTAGCCGTGCGAGGGCGCGGACCGCCGAGAGAGCACCAGCCAGAGCCTGCGCCAGCGGCGGTAGCCGTGCGCGGGCGCGGACCGCCGAGAGAGCACCCAGCGCCAGCCAGGGTCGGCCGCCGGCGCGGACGGCGGAGGGAGCGCCCTGGCCGTGAGCCAGCGGTCGTTCGAGCGCAGGAGCCAGCATCCTCTCCCAGCACTGACTTTACATCCGCAGCGAGCGTCGCGGAAGAAGTCAGGGCCTTGAGAGAGGATTTCAAGCTGCTCCTGCAACAACTCCCGCAGATGATTGCATCTGCAGTGCAGTCGGCCGCCCAGGCCACCACCACACCAGCTGTTCCCACACCCAAACATGGATAGACACATCCAAGGTCTAACCGTTTGCGTGTGGAACGCAAACAGCATTCGCTCCCAAGCGGGAGAATTCCGCCAGTTTCTGCGAGACGAACATGTGGACGTCTGTCTCGTCACAGAAACTTGGCTGAAGCCGGGCGTGAACGTGCGGGCGGCAAACTTCCGCTGCTACCGCACCGACCGGGTCACCCACGGCGGCGGAACGGCGGTGTACGTGAAGACGTCGTTGCGCCACCACCAGGTGCAGCTCCCGGTGACGCCAACCCTGGAGACGACCGGCGTCGTGGTCAACACCTCCGTGGGCCACGTAACATTCGTGGCGGCCTACCGGAAGCCGTCAGGACACCTCAACTCCGGGGACATTGAGACGCTGCTGTCGATGCGCGGGAACCTGTTCATCGGCGGCGATCTCAATGCAAAACACCCGGAGTGGAACTCCAGGGTCACCACCACCAGCGGCAGACGGCTCCTCCGGGTCGTCAACGACCATGACGCCGTGGTGCTGGGTCCCTTCGACCCGACGCACTACCCGGCGCGCGGCCGTCCCGACGTGCTCGACATCGCGATTGTGAAAGGGGCAGCACACAACGCGATCGCGAGCACTCGCTGTGCCCTGTCCTCCGATCACCTGCCAGTGATCTTCGACCTGGACACAGACGGTACGGCGCCTCCTGAGAACCGCTGCGCCCGCCTCAACACCGACTGGGCGCACTTCCAGCAGCACCTGGCAGAGACGGTCGCAGCCACACCTGATCCTGACGAGGAGGGGGTGGATGCAGCACTAGCAGCATTCACCCACTACACACTTGCGGCGGCAGATGCAGCAGCGCCGCGAGGACCGCGGAAGCCGAGGGACAACTCCAAACAGCTTCCGCCGGACATCCTGGCGTTGATCAGTCAGAAGAACCGGGTATTCCGTGAGTGGCAGATCACGAGAAACCCCGCCACCAAGCGGCTGCTAAACCGCTTGCGCCGGGAGATCTCGGCGGCCGTCGGCCACCACCGTAATCGGGACTGGGCTGGCAGAATAGCCACGCTCAGGATCGATGACGGAAGCGCCTGGGCCATGACCAGGAGCTTCCTGCGCAAGGGGCAGCGCATCCCGCCGCTTCAAGTTGGCCGTGACGTCGTCGCAGAGCCGGACATGAAGGCCAGCGTGCTCGCGGACACCTTCGCCGAGAACTTCTCCACAGTGGACGATGTTGTCGACGAAGACACCATCCAGGAGGTGCAAGAGCGGCTTCCGCTGTACCTGACCCATCAGGAGGCGGACGACGTCATCGAGCCAACCACTGCAGAGGAAGTTCAACACCATCTCGACTCCTTACAGCCCAGGAAGGCGGGGGGGTGTGACAAGATCGACAACGCACTGCTGAAGAAGCTGCCACCGGAAGCAGTGCGTACCGTCACATCGATCTTTAACGCCATCCTCCGCACAGGCGCCTACCCCGATGCGTGGAAACACGCTGAGGTGGTCGCCATTCCGAAGGCTGGCAAGGACCTCAGGCTGGCGCAGAACTATCGCCCAATAAGCCTGCTGCCCTCCCTCTCGAAGACCTTCGAGAGGATACTCGCCAAACGGCTACAGCGCCACGTCAGTGAAGAAGGCCTGCTTCCTGACGAGCAGTTTGGCTTTCGCAGTGGGCACTCGACGCAGCACCAACTACTGCGACTGGTGGAGCAGGCGATGGCGGCCCTGGAGAGACGCGAGTACCTTGGGGCGGTACTACTCGACGTCTCCAAGGCCTTTGATAGCGTGTGGCACGACGGCCTCCTGTATAAGCTGCTGGTACAGGGGGCACCCGTGTCGTACGTCCGCCTTCTCCAGTCATATCTGCGAGGGCGCACATTCCATGTGCGTGCCGACGGCGGCATGTCGACGGCGCGCCACATACGTGCCGGAGTGCCGCAGGGGTCCGTCCTTGGCCCCCTGCTGTACTCCCTCTTCACCGCTGACGTCCCGAAGACGACGCCGAGGGTTCATCTGGCGCTCTACGCCGATGACACCGCGCTGTACACGCGCAGCATGAGCGCGCAGTTGATGCGCCGCCGCCTGCAGCTCTCCTGCAATGAGATTGGAGCCTGGGCCACCAAATGGCGGCTCAAGTTCAACGCAGGGAAGAGCCAGGCGGTGGTGTTTACTCGCCGCTGCATTCCCGTCGCGCTGCCGCCAGTGCGGATCATGGGAGGCCCCATCCCGTGGTCGCGTACTGGAAAGTACCTCGGCGTCACTCTGGATCGACGCCTGACTTGGGGTCCACATATCAGGGAGCTGAGGGGCCGGGCGCTTGGACGGATGCGCTCGCTCTACCCCCTCCTCAACCCCACGACGACACTGCCCACCCACTGCGGCCTCACGCTCTACCTAGCACTAATCAGGCCAGTGCTGGAGTACGCGGCCGTGGTGTGGGGAAATGCCGCCGACACCCACGTCCAGACGCTGCAACGGGTGCAGAACAAAGCCCTTCGGCTGGCGCTCCACCTGCCAAGGGACTACGACACCCGTATGCTGCACGACATCGCGGGAGTTCCGATGCTGAAGCGCCGCTTCCGCGCGCTCGCACGGAACTTCTACGAGTCGGCGAGGAGGTCCAGGAACCCGCTGGTCAGTGGACTGGGAAACCAACTCCACTGGCGCCCAGCGACCAGATGGCCAGACCGGTTGCTGGAATAACCCCAGCACCCAGTGACGATGACCAAGAGACGTGAATTCGTGATGACATACCACTAAGAGAGGACCACATGCATCTAGTGAATTCAACACGCAGGAACAGCAGTTAACCTGCTTAACCTGCTTAAAACCGTGCAAGGAATTGCACGTGAGTTTCACACGGCTGATTCTCTGCTCTTGTGCTTGCGTGCCTGCCGTCCCGCTCGCTCTCGCTGTGTGTTACGCGCGTCGTCGAAATGGCAGATCAGGCGGCTACGAACGAGACTGCTGCGGCACCCGCCGCCACCGGCACTACGAAGAAGGCCAAGTCTGCGTCGTCTGCGAAGAAGCCGCGCGCCAAGCCTGCGCACCCGCGCACCTCTGAGATGGTGACGGCCGCCATCAAGAGTCTGAAGGAGCGCGGCGGGTCGTCGCTGCAGGCGATCAAGAAGTACATAGCCGCGCACTACAAGCTGGACGCGGAGAAGCTGGCGCCGTTTATCAAGAAGTACCTCAAGTCGGCCGTCGTGGCGGGCGAGCTGGTGCAGACGAAGGGGAAGGGCGCGTCCGGCTCGTTCAAGCTTGCCGGCGCCGGCGGCGGGGGGGCGGCCGAGGGCGGCAAGGCTCGTGCTGGCGGTGCCAAGAAGAAGCGCGCCGCTCCGGCCAGCAAGGAGAAGAAGGGCGCCCGTGCGGCCGGCGCAAAGAAGGCTGGTGGCGTGAAGGCGGCGACCGGTCGGAAGGCGGGCGCCGCCAAGAAGGCGTCTGCGGCGTCGGCCGCTCCCGCGGGTGCGAAGAAGGCGGCTGCGGCCAAGCCGGCCAAGGCCAAGTCGCCGTCGAAGGCGAAGAAGGCCGCCAAGGTTCCGACGAAGAAGCCGAAGGCGCCGCGCCCGAAGAAGGCGACGACGCCGTCTAAGGCGAAGGCTTCGCCCAAGAAGAAGAAGTAGAGTAGAGGAGAAAGAGATGGGAAAGGAAGGGTTTGGCGCTTGACTCCGTCGTCCCCACCCCCCGTCGTCGTCTAGTGGCGCGCAAGAGACGCGCGGCCCAAAACGGCCCTTCTCAGGGCCATCAAAGCACGTCGGGGAAGGTTTTGATTGTCGTGTTGCGTTTGGTGTGGGTGTCTGTCTGGCGTTTCTGTATGCCCGTGGGGATGCTGTTTGCGTGCCGTGGTGGTTGGATTGCGGGGGTCGGTGGCGGGTGTGGGCGGCGGTAGCGGTAAGCGGTGTTGTTGTTGTTGTTGTTGTCGTGGTTGATTGTCGCCGTGTTTGTTTTGTGGCGGCGGCCGACGGTTGGTTTTCTGTCACGTTGTTTTGTTTGAATACGTTGGTTGGCTTGCCTGCGTTCGTTCTTCTCGGATGTCTGTCTTGTCGAGTCGTGTCTGGTCTTTGTTTTGTTCCTTTGTGTGTGTGTGTGTTATGTTTTGCAACGGGGGGGCACGTTGAGATGCGGAAGGAGTCGGCGGGGATTTCGGTGGCGTGTAGAGCGAGCGAGCGCGCCTGCCTGGCCGTTGGCCGTCGGAGTGGAGTGCGGGTTTTTTTTGTTTTCGAAACGAAAGCGGCGGCCGGCCAGCCACCCGTGCGGTGTGACGTCGGCCGTTGGGTATTGTGCGCTTTGAGCGCCGGGGAGGGATGATGTGTGATTGTTGCGCGCTGCTAGCAGGCAGGCAGAGTGAGCGGGTGTGGCGGACGGACGGGAAGTGGTGGTTTTTGTTTTTGGGTTGCGGGGCGAGAGGCAGGCGACCGACAAAGTTTGCTCGCGACGGAGAGATGTTAGTGGCCCTGAAAAGGGCCGTTTTTGTTTGTGCGGTGCGGTGCCGCGGCGCGGTTTAGGCGCGCTCGCCGCGGATGCGGCGCGCGAGCTGGATGTCCTTGGGCATGATGGTGACGCGCTTGGCGTGGATTGCGCACAGGTTGGTGTCTTCGAAGAGGCCGACGAGGTAGGCCTCGCTGGCCTCCTGCAGGGCCATGACTGCGGAGCTCTGGAAGCGCAGGTCGGTCTTGAAGTCCTGGGCGATCTCGCGCACTAGGCGCTGGAATGGCAGCTTGCGGATGAGCAGCTCTGTGCTCTTCTGGTAGCGCCTGATTTCTCGCAGGGCGACGGTGCCCGGCCTGTAGCGGTGGGGCTTCTTGACGCCTCCGGTGGCGGGCGCGCTCTTCCTCGCCGCCTTGGTGGCGAGCTGTTTGCGCGGCGCCTTTCCGCCGGTGGACTTGCGGGCCGTTTGCTTTGTGCGGGCCATGGCGGTAGCGGTAGCGGTAGCGGAGCGGCGTGCGTGGAGGTTAGGTGCGGCGCGGCGTCCGGTGCTGCCTTGACAACGGGCCCGCGCGCCTCCGTGCTGCGCTTATATGCCCTCGGTTGCGCGTGGTGGGGGGAGGGCGGGCCAGAGTCTATATAGGGGGGCGGCGGGCGCGCTGGGCGCAGACCGTAGCCGACTCGCCAGCCGCTGCAGCTGCTGTTTGTGCACGTTTTGCTTTGCCCGAGGAAGGAAGGATGACAGGCCGCGGCAAGGGAGGAAAGGGGCTCGGCAAGGGTGGCGCCAAGCGGCACCGCAAGGTGTTGCGCGACAACATCCAGGGCATCACGAAGCCCGCCATCCGCCGCCTGGCTCGCAGGGGCGGCGTGAAGCGCATCTCTGGTCTGATCTACGAGGAGACCCGCGGGGTGCTGAAGGTGTTCCTGGAGAACGTGATCCGCGACGCGGTGACGTACACTGAGCACGCCAAGCGCAAGACTGTGACGGCCATGGACGTGGTGTACGCCCTGAAGAGGCAGGGGCGCACCCTGTACGGTTTCGGCGGTTAGGCTGCGTCGCAGCGGGCGCTGGCCTTCCCGCGGCCGTGCTTGTGGGTGGGAGAGACTAGAAAACGGCCCTTTTCAGGGCCACCACACTGTTCGGAAGTTGAAAAGTGCGAAAGAGTCTGTGTTGTTGCTGCGTGTGTGCGCGCTGTGTTGTTTGTTTGTTTGTTTCTTTCTTTCCGTTTGAGCGACGTGATGTGACTGGGAGGGGAGAAGGAAAGGAAACGTGTCATGTGGCTGGCTGTGTGTGGAGCTGCTTCGTTTGTGTGTCTTTGTATCGATCGCGACGGAGATGGCGGGCGGGCTGTGTGTTGTTGTGCGAGAGGCGGTGATTATTTGCTTGCGTGGTTTGTCTCTGTGTGTTTGTTTGCGGCGGCGTTGGGGTTTCCGAGGCAAGGCGTGTGGGCATAGGCGGCCGGATCAGCTGTTTCGTTCGTGTCGACGGCCGTTGCGCGCGGGAGTGGAGGGCGGTGTGTCGACACGCCTCCCTTTAACAATGGTCATTATTGCTGCCGTTGTCGGTTTGGAAGGCGACTGCGACGGTGCAAAATGTGTGCGTGTGTGTGTGTGTTGGGCCACACGGGCTGTGTGGACGACAAGATGGCGGACGTGCGCCGGCGGCGGCTGTGCTGTGACAGTGCAAAGTTAAAACAAAACAAGGTGCGGCGAGGACGACTGAAATTTTGCTTTGGACGTAGGTTTGTGTGGTGGCCCTGAAAAGGGCCGATTGTTGTGGGCCGAGCCGGCAAAGCGCGTTGCGTGCAGGGGAGCACGCGGCGCTGCGATTGCCTGGCCTCCTTTAGGCCTTCTTCTCGGTCTTCTTTGGCAGCAGGACGGCCTGGATGTTGGGCAGGACACCACCCTGTGCGATGGTGACGCCCGACAGGAGCTTGTTGAGCTCCTCGTCGTTGCGGATGGCAAGCTGCAGGTGGCGCGGGATGATGCGCGTCTTCTTGTTGTCGCGGGCCGCGTTTCCGGCCAGCTCGAGCACCTCAGCCGCGAGGTACTCCATGACGGCGGCGAGGTAGACGGGCGCCCCGGCGCCGACGCGCTCTGCGTAGTTTCCCTTGCGCAGGAGGCGGTGGATTCTGCCGACCGGGAACTGGAGCCCAGCCCTGCTTGAGCGGGACTTTGACTTGCCCTTGACTTTGCCTCCCTTTCCGCGTCCGGACATGGCGATGGGCTAGCGACGGTGCACACGAAACGGAAACGAAAACGACCGGTGCGAGCGGCAGCGAGTCGAGCAGCGGAGTGCGTGCCGGCGCAGCCGGGGTGGGGGTGCTTTATGGGCTCGGGTGCGGCGGCCGGTTGCGCGCGCGCCCCATTGGTCGGCGGCCGCAACAGGGCGAGCTGGTAAAGGTGCGGCGGCGGCTGGCGGCGGGTGCCACTGTGTGGGGAGACGCTGACTAGAGCGGAGCGCTTGCTGTGTTACGTGATAGTTGAGTGTATTTTCCGCGCGTTTTTCTGTGTTCGGCGTTAGTCGGACGTTCGCTTTCTGCGTAGTTCCGCATCGTCTTTCAATCGAGGCGGTTATTTTCTGCGTAGCTATCGGTCGTCGCGCGCGTTGATTTCGTCGTCCGCGGCGGAGTCAAAGGCCACGATGGCCGCTCCCTCTGCCGGTTCTCGTGGGTTGTTTCCCTCGTCTGGCAAGAATATCATGTCATGCGCCGAGTTATTGTCGTATTCGTCCGAATCTTGTCTATCTTCCAGTCGATCAGATCACCGGCGGCTGTCGGATCCGATAACTCAAATTACTAAAGAAAATATCAATCAAGCGGTTGAGCAGACGCAGCTTGACAGCGTTGAGCTGGGTTCGACCGGCCCAGGGCCGAGTAGCGTGGGGTCAGGCTCCGGCGGGATACCTAACGGTGACAACGAAGCCGTCCTGGCCGCCCCTACACCCGGCTCCGCTGACGCTGCAGCTCCCGCTACACGTCGTAAATCAATGAAATCAACAACGAAGGCGCGGGATGCGCCGTACTCACATGCCTCTCGCAAGCACGCGCATCCCCCTTCGGTTACCGATTCTGATTCAACAGAATCCAGGGCACCTGACAGAAAGAAACAATCGACCGACCGTCAGGACCCTGCTCCGCCTCAGAATACCTCCGCTCCCCATGCGCCGACTGATACCAGTCAGGTCGACATGGTTGAGGCTTACGAGGTTACAGTACCGACGTCAAACAGATACGAAAGTTTAGATGATATCACACCAGCTGAACAAAACTCTGACAATCTCCCGGCTCCTACTCCTCTCAAAACCCCAAAGGTGCCACCTATCATTGTTCATGATACAACCAATTACCTCGATCGAATAAAGGAACTGAAGGGGCACCTAAAGGGTTCCTTCTCCTGCCAGTACAAAAGAGGCAATATCCGATATGAATTCGAAAATCCTTCCGACTATCGGTATATGATTGAGTACCTAAAAGCACGTGCCATTCAATACCACACTTACGACCTCGACCCCCTCAAAATTTTGAAGGTCGTCGTCAGGCACCTCGAACCCACGACCCCTCCCGCTGACGTCAAGGAAGCGCTGGAGGAACTGGGTTTCACAGTGCAATCTGTCACAGTTATGCACCAGCAGGTACCAGACGCACAAGGAAAACTTACAGATATTAAATGGCCTCTGTTTGTTGCTGTACTCCATTGCACACCAAATGTATACGACGTCTATAAAATTAAATTCCTCCTTCACATGAAGGTGGATGTGGAATCATACCGTAACGAATCTGGCTTGACACAATGTTTCAATTGCCAGCGTTTTGGACACGGCTCCCGCAACTGCGGCCGCCTGCCGCGTTGCGTCAAGTGTGGCGCTGACCACCTCACACGACTTTGTCAAAAGAAACCTACCGACCCGCCCAAATGCTGCAATTGCGGACAGGCTCACCCAGCCAATTACAGAAAATGTTCAGCATATCAAAAAGCGCTGGCGAAATCTCGCAGCTCCTCCACTCATGCAGCCTCGGCGCCTTCAACGCCAGCTGCTCCACTAGTTAATACTGAAAATTTTCCACAACTGCGAGCACGTCGCGCCCCTACTCCACCATCTTCCTCTGCTGCCGGCACGGGGCCGACGCCACCGCGACGTCCTGCCTCACGACCGGCGACTGCTCCCCACTCAGCTTGGGGAACTGTAAACCCCTCTCCAGAGCCCTCTGCACCCCCGCCCCCTACTTTCTCCTTCCCCTTTTCCAACCACCTTGCTGACCTTGCTGCCTTGTTGCAGCAGTTCAACATTCCCAAAATCATCTCTCTTGTTCGTTCTACTATCCAACAACTCAATTCTGCTTCTGACCCATTCAGTAAACTAATGATAATCCTTTCTGCCTTCATCTCCTACTTCTCAGATGGACCCTAATCAACACCGCCCATTTCGTATAATCAGTTGGAACGCCGACGGTATTCTACGCCAACGTCATTCCCTTGAAGCCTTTCTGGAAGACAGAGGTATCGACATAGCCCTTATTTGCGAAACGCACCTAAAACCTCACCAACAGTTTTCCGTTCCCAATTACTTTGCATATCGATCCGACCGCGCGGATCGGCCACACGGCGGCACTCTTATCCTAGTTAAACAGTGCATTACACACCGACTCCGGCAGATACCGAACATGCAACACCTGGAAGCCACAGCTATAGATATACAGCTATATGGACTGCCGTTGACCCTTGCCGCAGCTTACAACTCCCCCGCTCGCGCTATAGTCCCGGCCGACTTGGATATCCTCTTCCACCTGGGCCCCAAGGTCCTCGTGGGAGGGGACTTCAACTCCAAGCACGGGACGTGGGGATGCCGTTCTACCAACGCAAATGGACGTCGGCTATTTCAGTACCTCGAACTGAATGCCGCTATCCGAGTCATTGCTCCAGATTCACCCACTCACTTCCACAAAACAGCTCGCTACCATCCTGATATCCTGGACATCTTTCTGGCTCGGGATATTCCGTGGGTCCACCGCATCTCTGTGATCTCAGAGCTTGACTCTGATCACAATCCGGTGACCCTCGAATTTCTTGACGCACGTCCACAAGACCAGCTCCGTCCGGCTTACGTTATCAATACAAACTGGGAACGCTACCAACAACTCGTTGACCTCCATGTCCGTGAGCTTCCGCCCATCACCCGCCGCAGCCACATTAATCCGACGGCGGACCGATTAGCAAAAATCTTCACTGAATGTTACCGCACCTCTTCCCGACGAGTCCTTCAGCCTCCTCGTCGCCTGGACCTTCCGCCAGACGTCCAGGAATTAATCCGCACAAAACATCGATTTCGTCGTCGGTGGCAACGCCTCCGCGACCCAGTCGACAAGCGGATTTGGCAAGCATTAGCTCAAGAGCTTCGAGCTCGATTACAAGAGGTTCACGATCAAACATGGAATCAGCGCCTCCGTGACGCCGCTGACCGCCCCGACCGTCTATGGCGCATAGTAAAAGAAACCACATCCACTCCTCCTCCTTCTCAGCCCCTCCATGGTCCCCAAGGCCTGGTGTACTCACCTCAGGACAAGGCGGAGGCCCTCGCACATAGCCTCGAGCGCCAATTTCGCCTAAACGAGGTCGACGACGACGAAGCTGACGCCCACGAGACCCGCGTCCATCGCCGGGTCCGTCAGCTCCTTCGCCGTCATACTGACACCATCTTTCCACCGGTCACTCTGCCGCAGGTGGCGACATACATCAGCAACATACCATCCAGAAAAGCCCCTGGTCCCGATGGTATCCGGCCGGCCCTCCTTCACCACCTCTCTCCAACTGCGCTTTCCTATCTGGTCAATCTATACAATAGCTGCCTTTCTTACAACTACTTCCCTCCTGTATGGAAGCTGGCCCGTGTCATTGCCCTCCCGAAACCTCGAAAAGATCCACTCTTCCCACAGAACTACCGCCCCATTTCCCTCCTCAACTTCCTTGGCAAGATTCTCGAACGTATTATCCTCTCCCACCTCCAATCCTTCCTCGACGCACACTCAGTCCTCATTCCACAACAGTTTGGGTTTCGGGCGGGCCATGGCACGGTCCACCAACTCATCCGTCTCCATGACACCATCCGTACAGCGCAACTGGAACGTAAAAGTACAGGCATGGTCTTGCTAGACATTGAAAAAGCCTTTGACAGAGTATGGCACGATGGTTTACTATATAAGCTGGCAGAATACGGCTGCCCTCTCCATATCATTCATATTCTCAGACGCTTCCTAACTGGGCGATCCTTTTATGTTATGCAAGGCCGAAGCCGTAGTACAATCCGGGCTGTGGAAGCTGGCGTACCCCAGGGGTCTCTCCTCTCCCCAATTCTGTACGCCGTATACACAAATGACATCCCATCCCGTGTCTCCAACCATCTCGCGTTATATGCGGATGACACAGCAGTCTTCAACTCACATCGAAACCTCCAATTTATCGCTCTCAACCTCACACGTCACCTAGAACAGATCACTCAATGGAGCAACATATGGAAAATAAAAATTAATGCGGACAAGACACAGGCCATACTTTTTACAAACAAACGTACTCCGCCAGCTCGCCTGGTAGAGCTGGAAGGCCGACGCATTCCATGGTCGCAGACAGTAACCTACCTTGGTCTCACCTTCGACAGACGCCTCACGTGGAAACCCCACGTTCAAGGCGTCTGCCACAAGGCTTACGGAATGACACACAAACTTTACCCCCTATTGAAGAGCCCCGGCCTTTCGATACAATCTAAGCTACTTATTTGGACGTCCTGTGTCCTCTCACTCCTGCTATATGGCTGTGAACTGTGGGGACTAGCAGCAGATACTCATGTTCTCCAGGCACAAATAGTTCAAAGCAAATCACTCAGGATCATATCAAACGCTCCACGATATGTCTCCAACAACGATATCCGCAGACTTCTCCACATTCCACCGCTGGTCCATCAAATCCGCCTCCGCGCCTCAAACACTCTCGCTTTCCTACAAAACTCACCACATGACCACCTCACAGTCCTTAGTCGTACTGTTGGAGATATTCCTTACGCACATCCGACACTGATACTCCAGCGCCGATACCGTCCCAACTGACGGTTTCACCGCTGTTGGGTCACTACTGATCTTTTAATCTAACAATTTTATCATTTCTACCGACATAGACACAAAATAACGCCATTTCGAACCTAATCAATCATTCAGAAGGCAGGCCTAGAGCGATCCTTCAGCACATAAGCGGACGAAAGTCCCGTCAAGTTTTTGCCGTGCCGTGCCGTGCGGCGGGTGCCACTGTGTGGGGAGACGCTGACTAGAGCGGAGCGCTTGCTACTGGTGTTGCTGCTGCCGTACGTTGGTTGGAGATGCCGCCCAAGACTAGCGGGAAGGCCGCCAAGAAGGCTGGCAAGGCGCAGAAGAACATTTCGAAGGGCGACAAGAAGAAGAAGCGCAAGAGGAAGGAGAGCTATGCCATCTACATCTACAAGGTGCTGAAGCAGGTGCACCCTGACACGGGCATCTCGTCGAAGGCGATGAGCATCATGAACAGCTTCGTGAACGACATTTTCGAGCGCATTGCGGCCGAGGCTTCTCGCCTGGCGCACTACAACAAGCGCTCGACCATCACGTCCCGCGAGATCCAGACCGCTGTGCGGCTGTTGCTGCCTGGCGAGCTGGCCAAGCACGCCGTGAGCGAGGGCACGAAGGCGGTGACCAAGTACACGAGCTCCAAGTAAGGAGGTGGCTCTGGAATGGAAGGAAGGATGGAGAAGGCTCCTCCGTTGCGAGAGCGGCGAAACGGCCCTTTTCAGGGCCACCAACTTGCCTTTTGCGGGAAGGGCGGAATTGTTGTTGTTGTTGTTGTTTGTGTGGACGGCTGTGATGTATGTGTGCATTTTGATTGTGGGTGGGGGGGCGCGTCAAAGCGTGTTGCGCGGGGTACGGCCACGAGGTTGGTCGCCGTGGCGTGGAATGGTGGCACGCCTCGTTGGCGTGGTTTTTGACCCATTGGTGTTGTTGGGGTGTGTGTGTGTTTGTGTGTTACCCGTCTGCGAGGGGGGACAGTGCGATCGGCGACTTTTGTGTCACCGTAACGACGGCCGTTTGCGGGTTTGTTTTTTTGCACATCATACATGGCGAGGGTGAAATGTGAAATGTTTTTGTTTGGTTTGTTTTTGCCGCCCACTATTCCCTTTGCTGTACGCCGAGTTTGACAATGGTGCGACGTAACTGCAGCGTGGAGGTGTGTGAGTGACGTTGAAATGAACGTGCCATTAAGACGCATTGTTGTTGTATTGTACTGTACGTGTACGGCGACACGCACGATGATGTACCATTCGACTCTGATGTTTGATAGCCGTGTCTGACTGATTGCGTACGACGCACGCACACCGATGTCGTCATTCAAGATGCACGCTAGACGGCGGCGGCGGCGGCGGCGCCGGTCGTTTGTTTGGCGAATGTCTGTACACGTGTTTGTCTGTGTCCATCCGGTATGTATGTATTTGTTTGTTTGTTTGAAAGTGTTTTGTGTGTCGGTGACGTGGTCCGATCCGTCGCCCCCTGAGTAACTGTCGATCGGCGCGATAGACCGGCGTCACGCAACTGAACCGAAGTCTTGGGCACACCCGTCATACTGTTGTACACCGTCGCGCTGAGAACGGTAACGAAAGGTTGACTCTGATCGGTCGAATGTCTGGGCAGAACGTGAGGAATGAGGCAAGAGTGCAAGGAGGGGGGGGCAAAAGAGAGAGGAAGGGAAAAAGGGGAGAAACGCATTCGTAGAGCAACGGAACGTTCCCGTGTCGGAGGCGTATTGGAGCCGCACTGAAATGCGTTTAACGGCGGCGCGGCTGCAAGTGTCTGCCGTGGTGAACGTTACCTTTGACGGCTGCATTGGGCTTTGCCTTTGCTTTCGCTTTCGCTTTCGCTTTCCCGGATGTACGTAACGTTTGTTGATATGGTTCTGAGGAAGAGTGTATGACAGTGCCGTGCCGTCCATGTTCGTGTGCCCTCCCATTGTGTGTATGCTATTGTCTGTGTACTTGAATGATGTATGTAGGTGTTAGTGGACATGTTTTACCAGTGGGGGGAAATGGATCGTCGATAGTTGCCGTCACTCTGTCACGGTCGAGATGACGCACCCTCCGTACAGAAAGGTGTCGAGAAAGTGAGTGTGTGTGTGTGTGTGTGTGTGTGTGTGTGTGTGTGCGTGCGTGCGTCCGTGAATTGGCAGTGTTTGGAGGTGGGCGTGCCCTGCATGTGGCCCGGAAAAGGCTGTTCGTTAGGCGGTAGTGTTGTGTGGACAGGGGAGGGGCATGCGTAACGCTGCTGGCATGGCATTTCGGGAGATGGGAGGGGGCAAACGAGGAAACGAGGAGCGGCGGCCAAAGACGGGACGGGGAGGGGCGCGGTGTGGGTGGCTTGCGCCTGTGCTCGGCGTTGTGGTTTGTGCAAAAGAGGAGGAGAAAAACAATGTGAGTTGCCAGGGAGGGGAGCGGTGTTGTGTTGTGGTTGTCGTGGTGTAGCCGCAGACGCGGCTGTCAGTGAACGTGGCGAGACGGACGGATGCGCGGAGGGGCGGGGGCGGGGGCGGCGCATTTCGCCGGTGCCGTGCCGTGCCGTGCCGTGCCTGAAAGCCGCGTGGTCGCTGTGTTGTTGGTGGCGTGGGGGCGAGGAGAGTACCGTACGGGTGTGCTTGTGCGCCGGAAATGGCACACTGCGCCCGCCCGTCTTGGAGGCTGATGGCTGTGGTGTGGAAATGGGGCGCGGTGATGTTGAAGCACAGAAAAGAAACCAAGAAAACGGAAGGCGTGATGCGGCGGTGGTGGTGAGAGCGGGAAAAACAAAACAAAAGAAAAAAAACAACAAAAAAAAAGAAGGAAAAACAACAAGAAACAAAAAAGAAAACAAAAAGTCTATCAATATTAAAATGTAAATGGAAATGGAAATGGACCCAGGTATAACCTCCCTGCACAAATAGCAGAGAGTCCGATGATAATAAAAATGTGCCAGAATGTTAACGTCCCTACAAAACAAACCCAACGATAATATTAATGAAAGAGTGAACCGTATGTAACATTGCAACAGACATAATGAAACCTGATAAATTGTATAAGGGCAGCAGCCGTTGACCTTTGGCCCTGTATTCAGAATAAAAAGAGCCAAAGATCGTTACCCCAATGAAAAAGACACTGAAACACGTATGTAACATAGTAGCGATGGCGAGACATTGTAGCATCTGTGACCAGAGAGTTTGCGCTGGACTGCGCGAGTGTTGCGAGCGGTTCTCAGTCAGTCAGTCAGTCTGTGTAGTTGAGGGCTGTACTCTGTCAGTAGTCGTCGCGTGCAGTACGCTAATAGTCGTCATGCAGAGCGGTCGGTCAGTAGTAGCAGCCGAGTGCGGTTGTGTGATGTAGGCGGTCGGCAACACTGGTCAAGATGGTGAATAAGGTATACTGTTAATTAATATAATCATTAGATAATGAGAAATTGTATTTATTGTAATTATGCTCCAACAAGTTCCCCAATAATAATTTTTATTTCAAAAGCATTTTTCAAACATTTAATCTTTTATTGAACTAAAGAGTTCGTTCCACTTCTTTGAAGAAAAATGTCACTAAAATCACAAAAAAAGAGAATATTATTATTTGCAATGCAGTTCCTCCAAGCGCTGCGCAACAACCAGAGCAGAAATGTGACATCCATTTATTCGGAGGTAAGACTTTAATTCCGATTGTTTTGCACAGGGCCAAAGACCGATATTTCGGTTTAATTGAAGTTTCTTGTCACTGAACGGACTTTTTTAAATGTTGTGTGAAGACTTTATATTTGAGTCAGATTGCGAATTGCACATTGTTGTTGCCATTTTCAATACCTCTCATTGTGGGCGAGGTTACAATTAGCGCAATGTCCATTAGCATCCGTAAATAACATTGTCCATTATTTTAAATATTGCTGGGAGGTTACAACACACACACAAAACAAAAAACAAAAAGAAACAAAAAATTGCATTTATATCCGCTCCTCGATTGTAGATACCCCTTACACAGCTGTGTGCAATGAATGAGTGCTGGCTGGTAATTAATTGCACTCCTTGGAGGGAAATGCCATAGGAAGTAGTCTTTAAAAAGTGAATGTTTTTCGTTAAGAGACAAAAGTTACTTTAGAAAAAAAGTAATAGTGGGGCTTGTGTTGTTGAACAAAATAAGTACAATGAACATACGTTATCAGATTTGCGCAATGCAGCGTCACACCACCTCTTGATTATAACACAATATACTATACATCGTCCCGAACCGTGACCAGAGTCGCGAGACGAGCAGAGCACGCCGCCGACGCCCGCTCAGTACAACCGTCCACCCGCTACTACTGTCGACCGACTACTACCTCTCCCGACTCGCGCTACAATATATATAACAACTGTTCCTGGCGACCCGGTGCGTGCCACTACTGTCGTCTGGCGCGGTCCAAGCGCCGACTAGCAGCGATAAAGAACTCTCTGGTCAGACAGAGATGCTGTCATGCCTCGCCATCGCTCTGGTAATGAATACATACGTGTTGCAGCGTGCGTACCACCGGAACACGCAGTGGCGGAGCCAAAGACTGTGTTGTCGAGGTCGAGTGCGAGTGGGAAGAGAGGCAGCGTCGGCACGGAGATGCAAGCGAGCGCGAGACGCACGGGGGCTGCGGCGTGGCGCGTTTGCGGTCGGCGCCTTTGGTGGCAACGGCCGGGACAAGCAGCGGTGTATGGTGTGGTGCGGGGCGGACAGGGGCGGCGGTGGACGGGGAGGAGGCGGCGCGACGACGGCATGGGGGCGAAAACGGGACGGGGGACGGCGGATGTTGAGAGGCGTCACGCGCGGACAGGACACAGACACAGAGACACACAGAGTGGAAAGGGAGGGTGCGCGGTAGTAGTTGGGAATGTGCGTACCGTGCGGGATGGGAGTGGGCGAGGAACACGGTCGTGGCCCCTGTTTTGGGTGCGTGTGATGACGTCGGTGTGTTGTGGGAAGGGAAGGTGCTGTGGCGGCGGCGCGTAATGGGCGTAGGCCGAAAAGAGAAAGGAACGTGGGCAGTGTGTTGGCAAGCGTCGGTTCGACTGCGACGTTGATGGGCAGGGCAGGGCAAGGTTAATGGTGGTAGGAGTAGGCGTGTGGGCGCAAAAAATCTGCCGCTGCAGGCGGTGCCGTAACCGCCATGGCGGGAAGGAGAGAGGGCCAAAGAAAGAAAGAAAGAAGAAAAAAAAGGAGGGGGGGGGGGGGCGAAAGTGGAGAGGCGGTGGTGTGAGAAGGGCGGGGGCGGAAGGAAGGCAGGAAGGACAAGAGGCGAGGCGACGGCTTGCTTTGTGTATCGGTCGGTCTCTGGCTATGCTTCGTTTTCTGCAGCAGGGTCGGTGCGCGGCGTGGCTCGCGGCAGTGGGAACGCCTGGTGGCTGGACGGCCAGCAATGCGGTTGGATGGGCGGCCACAGCACCGCACCTGTGCCCGAGGAGGAGACGCTGGCGGCGGGCCCTGAGGTGAGGCCGGCTCGGCTGGGGCTGTGGATGTGTAGGTGTGCGCCGCTGCTGCAACAACGAGTAAAACGCGAGAAGAAGGGATGGCGGTAGAGAGGAAAAAAAAAAAAAAGGTCGTGTTGTGTTGATGCGCAGGCAGACGCGTACAGAGGGACGAGCCCGGTCTGCAGCAGGGTGTGGCCGTGCCGAGTGCAGAGCAGCGGCGGCTCGGTTCGGTTCGGCCCGGCCCGGCGGGCCGCGCTGTTGTCGCGGACGTGAGCGCCCCCTGGCGGGTGGCCGGAGGCGGCGCGGCGTGTTGGACGTGTGGCTGGTGGCAGTGCACAATTTGCGAGTGGCTGGCGGTGTGGTGTGGCGGTTGGCGCGTCGGGCGGCGGAGAGGTATGTGTTGCGGGCGCCCTTTGCTGCGCTGCGTCGTTGCGTGTGCCGTACAGGGCGGGCGCTTGTCGACTGTGTGGGCGGTGTGGCGAATTGGCGTGAAACGGCTGCCGAGAGGTGTGTGGTAGCGAGCCGGTCGGTGGTGTCAGTGCGAAGGGGAATGTGCGTGCGTTTGGCGGTTTCGGTGTGCTTTTTGCGGCGTGAGAGTGGGAATTAGTGGGGCCGGCTGTTGTGTTGGTTCCTTGTGTCTTGTGTCGCGTAGCTTGATGGCAACGTGGAAGGACGCCGGTTTCGTTTCGAGCCTTGCGTGTGGTTGTCGACGTTGACTGGTTGGCGTGTGCCGATGCACGTGCATGTGTGGGTCGCGAGTGCGTTTTTGGCTGGCTGTGTGTGTGTGTGTGTGTGTGTTTTGGGGGGGAAGGGGGAGGCGGTGGTGAAAGTGCAGTCGTTGCCACGGGCGTCGTCGGGTGGGGCTGGGGCTGTGCGTCGTGGCGGAAAGGTGGTAGGTTGCGGGAAGCGAGCCCGTCGTTGACGGTGTCGCGTGAGTTGTGAATCGAGTGGGGCGCGGGGCGCGGGACAGGAGCAGCGTGCCGCTGCGTCGTGGTCGTCAGCAGAGGCTGTGCGTGTGCTTGTCCTTTTTGTGGGCGGTTCGTGCGAGGCGTTTTTGTTTTGTGTTGCCCTAGTTGTTAGTTTATTTTGTTTGTGTTTGTTATTTTGAGACGACGACTGGTTGGTGGCGTGCGCGCGAAGTGGCGGTGTGCGCTTCCCGTGTCGTTTGTGTTGTTTGGTTTTTTTGTTTTTGTGTGTTTTTTTTTTTTTTTTTTTTTGCACTGGGCCCCGGTGGGTGGGTGCGTGTGTGTCGATTGCCGGCTGGCGAGAGGTGCGCCATCGGCGGGGTGGGTCGCCGGCACAAGTAGAGGCGGCGGCGTTGTTGCTGTTGTTGTGTGGTGTTTGTTTTGTTCGGCTGTGTCGGCGAGCTGTGTTGCGGTGCGTGTGAATGGTGGTGCAAAAGTGCTGGCGTTGGGGCTGCGACTGCGACGGCGGCGAGCCGCGGGCGCGCCATTGATAGTGATGTTGTGAACAGCGGCTGTGTACGGTAGTGGTGTTGTTGTAGCACGACGTGCATCCGGGCCGGCGCGGAAAGCGCAGTTGCGGGCGGTTGCCCTTCGGTGCCAGCCATGTCGCGTGAGCGGCGGGTTGCTCTGGTGTCGACACGTGGTGCTCTGGGTTGTTGTGTGGTGCCCTTTGGCCGGTGGGGGTGGTTCGCGTGTGTCTCGTTCGCGCTCGGTGTCTGGTCGTGGTCGTGGTCGTGCTGCTCCCCCGTCTGTCGGCGGTTTCCGACGTCGTCTGTACGTTTTTGTTCGTTTGCGGCGTGCCTGCCGACGTCGTCCCGTCGCGACCTTTCAACCGAAAGTGTGGCGCCCGAAGGTGAACGAACGTAACCCTGACCTCGGCGCTTTACGCTGAGCCGAGCGAACCGAACCGAACCTAACGTGTGGTGTGGCGAGGTGAGCTCAGCCTGTGAGCCCCTAACGTCTACGTAAGGTAAGCTGTCCGGCTCACGCCTCACGTTTGAACGCTTTTGTAACCTACGTTTGACGCTTCTTAACCTAGCACTGACCCCTTAACCTAACGTGTAACCTAACCTAACCTAACCTAACCTAACCTAACCTCTGACGCCTGACGTGTTTGAATGCTTAACCTAAGTTTGACGCTTAACCTAACCCAAGTCCCCTTAACCTAACCCACGTCCACCTAACCTAACCTAACGTAGACGTGTAAACGTAATGTGTAACGCGTAACGTGTAAGGTCGGCTGTCGTGTGTGCTTGACGGCAGATTGGGTTGGTCTGTAGATTCGGATTGCGGTTTGCCTCGGTCGAGGGGTTGGGTCGGAAGCGGCGAGGGGCGGCGGCGCCTGTTGCGCAGGCGGCGTCCGTTTGCGGCGGGCAATTGTTGAGAAACGGCTGTGAATGTTGGCGGGCGAGAGGAGGAGGACGGCGCGCGATGTGGCCCGACGGCTGCGGGCCGATCGGGAAACGGCGGGAGGGCGACGGAAGGCGATGGGGCGGCGGAGGCGCGTTTGCACGGCCGTCATCGCCGCACGCCTCGGCTTGTGTGGCTGTGGCGCCGGCCGCGCTGGCCGGGCTGCCGCGGCGACGGTGTGGGAGTTTTGCCGAAGGTTTGGCCATTGTGGCGGGTCGTCGGCTGGGGCTGTGGGGGCGGCATTTGGGCGGGGGCGGCGATTCTCGGCGGGCCGACCCAGGCTGTAGCGCGCGGTAGCTGCAGTTTGGCCGTGGTTTGCGGCGCTGCCGTGGCGACTGGTTGGCGACTGTGGTGTGGCTGTGTGTAGCCCCATCCTCGGTGGTTTGAAAGGCGCGGGCGGTTGTGGCGCAGGTTTGGGGCTGCTCCGCACAGGCTGTCGGACGTTGGGCGGTAGCAAGCGCGGGAGGCGCGGCGCGGCGGCGCGCAGAGTGGCGGCCGCTCTCTCGGCCGTCCGCGCCCGCCCGCGACACTGGCTGGGCCTTGTGATTCTCTGCTCTTGTGCTTGCGTGCCTGCCGTCCCGCTCGCTCTCGCTGTGTGTTACGCGCGTCGTCGAAATGGCAGATCAGGCGGCTACGAACGAGACTGCTGCGGCACCCGCCGCCACCGGCACTACGAAGAAGGCCAAGTCTGCGTCGTCTGCGAAGAAGCCGCGCGCCAAGCCTGCGCACCCGCGCACCTCTGAGATGGTGACGGCCGCCATCAAGAGTCTGAAGGAGCGCGGCGGGTCGTCGCTGCAGGCGATCAAGAAGTACATAGCCGCGCACTACAAGCTGGACGCGGAGAAGCTGGCGCCGTTTATCAAGAAGTACCTCAAGTCGGCCGTCGTGGCGGGCGAGCTGGTGCAGACGAAGGGGAAGGGCGCGTCCGGCTCGTTCAAGCTTGCCGGCGCCGGCGGCGGGGGGGCGGCCGAGGGCGGCAAGGCTCGTGCTGGCGGTGCCAAGAAGAAGCGCGCCGCTCCGGCCAGCAAGGAGAAGAAGGGCGCCCGTGCGGCCGGCGCAAAGAAGGCTGGTGGCGTGAAGGCGGCGACCGGTCGGAAGGCGGGCGCCGCCAAGAAGGCGTCTGCGGCGTCGGCCGCTCCCGCGGGTGCGAAGAAGGCGGCTGCGGCCAAGCCGGCCAAGGCCAAGTCGCCGTCGAAGGCGAAGAAGGCCGCCAAGGTTCCGACGAAGAAGCCGAAGGCGCCGCGCCCGAAGAAGGCGACGACGCCGTCTAAGGCGAAGGCTTCGCCCAAGAAGAAGAAGTAGAGTAGAGGAGAAAGAGATGGGAAAGGAAGGGTTTGGCGCTTGACTCCGTCGTCCCCACCCCCCGTCGTCGTCTAGTGGCGCGCAAGAGACGCGCGGCCCAAAACGGCCCTTCTCAGGGCCATCAAAGCACGTCGGGGAAGGTTTTGATTGTCGTGTTGCGTTTGGTGTGGGTGTCTGTCTGGCGTTTCTGTATGCCCGTGGGGATGCTGTTTGCGTGCCGTGGTGGTTGGATTGCGGGGGTCGGTGGCGGGTGTGGGCGGCGGTAGCGGTAAGCGGTGTTGTTGTTGTTGTTGTTGTCGTGGTTGATTGTCGCCGTGTTTGTTTTGTGGCGGCGGCCGACGGTTGGTTTTCTGTCACGTTGTTTTGTTTGAATACGTTGGTTGGCTTGCCTGCGTTCGTTCTTCTCGGATGTCTGTCTTGTCGAGTCGTGTCTGGTCTTTGTTTTGTTCCTTTGTGTGTGTGTGTGTTATGTTTTGCAACGGGGGGGCACGTTGAGATGCGGAAGGAGTCGGCGGGGATTTCGGTGGCGTGTAGAGCGAGCGAGCGCGCCTGCCTGGCCGTTGGCCGTCGGAGTGGAGTGCGGGTTTTTTTTGTTTTCGAAACGAAAGCGGCGGCCGGCCAGCCACCCGTGCGGTGTGACGTCGGCCGTTGGGTATTGTGCGCTTTGAGCGCCGGGGAGGGATGATGTGTGATTGTTGCGCGCTGCTAGCAGGCAGGCAGAGTGAGCGGGTGTGGCGGACGGACGGGAAGTGGTGGTTTTTGTTTTTGGGTTGCGGGGCGAGAGGCAGGCGACCGACAAAGTTTGCTCGCGACGGAGAGATGTTAGTGGCCCTGAAAAGGGCCGTTTTTGTTTGTGCGGTGCGGTGCCGCGGCGCGGTTTAGGCGCGCTCGCCGCGGATGCGGCGCGCGAGCTGGATGTCCTTGGGCATGATGGTGACGCGCTTGGCGTGGATTGCGCACAGGTTGGTGTCTTCGAAGAGGCCGACGAGGTAGGCCTCGCTGGCCTCCTGCAGGGCCATGACTGCGGAGCTCTGGAAGCGCAGGTCGGTCTTGAAGTCCTGGGCGATCTCGCGCACTAGGCGCTGGAATGGCAGCTTGCGGATGAGCAGCTCTGTGCTCTTCTGGTAGCGCCTGATTTCTCGCAGGGCGACGGTGCCCGGCCTGTAGCGGTGGGGCTTCTTGACGCCTCCGGTGGCGGGCGCGCTCTTCCTCGCCGCCTTGGTGGCGAGCTGTTTGCGCGGCGCCTTTCCGCCGGTGGACTTGCGGGCCGTTTGCTTTGTGCGGGCCATGGCGGTAGCGGTAGCGGTAGCGGAGCGGCGTGCGTGGAGGTTAGGTGCGGCGCGGCGTCCGGTGCTGCCTTGACAACGGGCCCGCGCGCCTCCGTGCTGCGCTTATATGCCCTCGGTTGCGCGTGGTGGGGGGAGGGCGGGCCAGAGTCTATATAGGGGGGCGGCGGGCGCGCTGGGCGCAGACCGTAGCCGACTCGCCAGCCGCTGCAGCTGCTGTTTGTGCACGTTTTGCTTTGCCCGAGGAAGGAAGGATGACAGGCCGCGGCAAGGGAGGAAAGGGGCTCGGCAAGGGTGGCGCCAAGCGGCACCGCAAGGTGTTGCGCGACAACATCCAGGGCATCACGAAGCCCGCCATCCGCCGCCTGGCTCGCAGGGGCGGCGTGAAGCGCATCTCTGGTCTGATCTACGAGGAGACCCGCGGGGTGCTGAAGGTGTTCCTGGAGAACGTGATCCGCGACGCGGTGACGTACACTGAGCACGCCAAGCGCAAGACTGTGACGGCCATGGACGTGGTGTACGCCCTGAAGAGGCAGGGGCGCACCCTGTACGGTTTCGGCGGTTAGGCTGCGTCGCAGCGGGCGCTGGCCTTCCCGCGGCCGTGCTTGTGGGTGGGAGAGACTAGAAAACGGCCCTTTTCAGGGCCACCACACTGTTCGGAAGTTGAAAAGTGCGAAAGAGTCTGTGTTGTTGCTGCGTGTGTGCGCGCTGTGTTGTTTGTTTGTTTGTTTCTTTCTTTCCGTTTGAGCGACGTGATGTGACTGGGAGGGGAGAAGGAAAGGAAACGTGTCATGTGGCTGGCTGTGTGTGGAGCTGCTTCGTTTGTGTGTCTTTGTATCGATCGCGACGGAGATGGCGGGCGGGCTGTGTGTTGTTGTGCGAGAGGCGGTGATTATTTGCTTGCGTGGTTTGTCTCTGTGTGTTTGTTTGCGGCGGCGTTGGGGTTTCCGAGGCAAGGCGTGTGGGCATAGGCGGCCGGATCAGCTGTTTCGTTCGTGTCGACGGCCGTTGCGCGCGGGAGTGGAGGGCGGTGTGTCGACACGCCTCCCTTTAACAATGGTCATTATTGCTGCCGTTGTCGGTTTGGAAGGCGACTGCGACGGTGCAAAATGTGTGCGTGTGTGTGTGTGTTGGGCCACACGGGCTGTGTGGACGACAAGATGGCGGACGTGCGCCGGCGGCGGCTGTGCTGTGACAGTGCAAAGTTAAAACAAAACAAGGTGCGGCGAGGACGACTGAAATTTTGCTTTGGACGTAGGTTTGTGTGGTGGCCCTGAAAAGGGCCGATTGTTGTGGGCCGAGCCGGCAAAGCGCGTTGCGTGCAGGGGAGCACGCGGCGCTGCGATTGCCTGGCCTCCTTTAGGCCTTCTTCTCGGTCTTCTTTGGCAGCAGGACGGCCTGGATGTTGGGCAGGACACCACCCTGTGCGATGGTGACGCCCGACAGGAGCTTGTTGAGCTCCTCGTCGTTGCGGATGGCAAGCTGCAGGTGGCGCGGGATGATGCGCGTCTTCTTGTTGTCGCGGGCCGCGTTTCCGGCCAGCTCGAGCACCTCAGCCGCGAGGTACTCCATGACGGCGGCGAGGTAGACGGGCGCCCCGGCGCCGACGCGCTCTGCGTAGTTTCCCTTGCGCAGGAGGCGGTGGATTCTGCCGACCGGGAACTGGAGCCCAGCCCTGCTTGAGCGGGACTTTGACTTGCCCTTGACTTTGCCTCCCTTTCCGCGTCCGGACATGGCGATGGGCTAGCGACGGTGCACACGAAACGGAAACGAAAACGACCGGTGCGAGCGGCAGCGAGTCGAGCAGCGGAGTGCGTGCCGGCGCAGCCGGGGTGGGGGTGCTTTATGGGCTCGGGTGCGGCGGCCGGTTGCGCGCGCGCCCCATTGGTCGGCGGCCGCAACAGGGCGAGCTGGTAAAGGTGCGGCGGCGGCTGGCGGCGGGTGCCACTGTGTGGGGAGACGCTGACTAGAGCGGAGCGCTTGCTACTGGTGTTGCTGCTGCCGTACGTTGGTTGGAGATGCCGCCCAAGACTAGCGGGAAGGCCGCCAAGAAGGCTGGCAAGGCGCAGAAGAACATTTCGAAGGGCGACAAGAAGAAGAAGCGCAAGAGGAAGGAGAGCTATGCCATCTACATCTACAAGGTGCTGAAGCAGGTGCACCCTGACACGGGCATCTCGTCGAAGGCGATGAGCATCATGAACAGCTTCGTGAACGACATTTTCGAGCGCATTGCGGCCGAGGCTTCTCGCCTGGCGCACTACAACAAGCGCTCGACCATCACGTCCCGCGAGATCCAGACCGCTGTGCGGCTGTTGCTGCCTGGCGAGCTGGCCAAGCACGCCGTGAGCGAGGGCACGAAGGCGGTGACCAAGTACACGAGCTCCAAGTAAGGAGGTGGCTCTGGAATGGAAGGAAGGATGGAGAAGGCTCCTCCGTTGCGAGAGCGGCGAAACGGCCCTTTTCAGGGCCACCAACTTGCCTTTTGCGGGAAGGGCGGAATTGTTGTTGTTGTTGTTGTTTGTGTGGACGGCTGTGATGTATGTGTGCATTTTGATTGTGGGTGGGGGGGCGCGTCAAAGCGTGTTGCGCGGGGTACGGCCACGAGGTTGGTCGCCGTGGCGTGGAATGGTGGCACGCCTCGTTGGCGTGGTTTTTTGACCCATTGGTGTTGTTGGGGTGTGTGTGTGTTTGTGTGTTACCCGTCTGCGAGGGGGGACAGTGCGATCGGCGACTTTTGTGTCACCGTAACGACGGCCGTTTGCGGGTTTGTTTTTTTGCACATCATACATGGCGAGGGTGAAATGTGAAATGTTTTTGTTTGGTTTGTTTTTGCCGCCCACTATTCCCTTTGCTGTACGCCGAGTTTGACAATGGTGCGACGTAACTGCAGCGTGGAGGTGTGTGAGTGACGTTGAAATGAACGTGCCATTAAGACGCATTGTTGTTGTATTGTACTGTACGTGTACGGCGACACGCACGATGATGTACCATTCGACTCTGATGTTTGATAGCCGTGTCTGACTGATTGCGTACGACGCACGCACACCGATGTCGTCATTCAAGATGCACGCTAGACGGCGGCGGCGGCGGCGGCGCCGGTCGTTTGTTTGGCGAATGTCTGTACACGTGTTTGTCTGTGTCCATCCGGTATGTATGTATTTGTTTGTTTGTTTGAAAGTGTTTTGTGTGTCGGTGACGTGGTCCGATCCGTCGCCCCCTGAGTAACTGTCGATCGGCGCGATAGACCGGCGTCACGCAACTGAACCGAAGTCTTGGGCACACCCGTCATACTGTTGTACACCGTCGCGCTGAGAACGGTAACGAAAGGTTGACTCTGATCGGTCGAATGTCTGGGCAGAACGTGAGGAATGAGGCAAGAGTGCAAGGAGGGGGGGGCAAAAGAGAGAGGAAGGGAAAAAGGGGAGAAACGCATTCGTAGAGCAACGGAACGTTCCCGTGTCGGAGGCGTATTGGAGCCGCACTGAAATGCGTTTAACGGCGGCGCGGCTGCAAGTGTCTGCCGTGGTGAACGTTACCTTTGACGGCTGCATTGGGCTTTGCCTTTGCTTTCGCTTTCGCTTTCGCTTTCCCGGATGTACGTAACGTTTGTTGATATGGTTCTGAGGAAGAGTGTATGACAGTGCCGTGCCGTCCATGTTCGTGTGCCCTCCCATTGTGTGTATGCTATTGTCTGTGTACTTGAATGATGTATGTAGGTGTTAGTGGACATGTTTTACCAGTGGGGGGAAATGGATCGTCGATAGTTGCCGTCACTCTGTCACGGTCGAGATGACGCACCCTCCGTACAGAAAGGTGTCGAGAAAGTGAGTGTGTGTGTGTGTGTGTGTGTGTGTGTGTGTGTGTGCGTGCGTGCGTCCGTGAATTGGCAGTGTTTGGAGGTGGGCGTGCCCTGCATGTGGCCCGGAAAAGGCTGTTCGTTAGGCGGTAGTGTTGTGTGGACAGGGGAGGGGCATGCGTAACGCTGCTGGCATGGCATTTCGGGAGATGGGAGGGGGCAAACGAGGAAACGAGGAGCGGCGGCCAAAGACGGGACGGGGAGGGGCGCGGTGTGGGTGGCTTGCGCCTGTGCTCGGCGTTGTGGTTTGTGCAAAAGAGGAGGAGAAAAACAATGTGAGTTGCCAGGGAGGGGAGCGGTGTTGTGTTGTGGTTGTCGTGGTGTAGCCGCAGACGCGGCTGTCAGTGAACGTGGCGAGACGGACGGATGCGCGGAGGGGCGGGGGCGGGGGCGGCGCATTTCGCCGGTGCCGTGCCGTGCCGTGCCGTGCCTGAAAGCCGCGTGGTCGCTGTGTTGTTGGTGGCGTGGGGGCGAGGAGAGTACCGTACGGGTGTGCTTGTGCGCCGGAAATGGCACACTGCGCCCGCCCGTCTTGGAGGCTGATGGCTGTGGTGTGGAAATGGGGCGCGGTGATGTTGAAGCACAGAAAAGAAACCAAGAAAACGGAAGGCGTGATGCGGCGGTGGTGGTGAGAGCGGGAAAAACAAAACAAAAGAAAAAAAACAACAAAAAAAAGAAGGAAAAACAACAAGAAACAAAAAAGAAAACAAAAAGTCTATCAATATTAAAATGTAAATGGAAATGGAAATGGACCCAGGTATAACCTCCCTGCACAAATAGCAGAGAGTCCGATGATAATAAAAATGTGCCAGAATGTTAACGTCCCTACAAAACAAACCCAACGATAATATTAATGAAAGAGTGAACCGTATGTAACATTGCAACAGACATAATGAAACCTGATAAATTGTATAAGGGCAGCAGCCGTTGACCTTTGGCCCTGTATTCAGAATAAAAAGAGCCAAAGATCGTTACCCCAATGAAAAAGACACTGAAACACGTATGTAACATAGTAGCGATGGCGAGACATTGTAGCATCTGTGACCAGAGAGTTTGCGCTGGACTGCGCGAGTGTTGCGAGCGGTTCTCAGTCAGTCAGTCAGTCTGTGTAGTTGAGGGCTGTACTCTGTCAGTAGTCGTCGCGTGCAGTACGCTAATAGTCGTCATGCAGAGCGGTCGGTCAGTAGTAGCAGCCGAGTGCGGTTGTGTGATGTAGGCGGTCGGCAACACTGGTCAAGATGGTGAATAAGGTATACTGTTAATTAATATAATCATTAGATAATGAGAAATTGTATTTATTGTAATTATGCTCCAACAAGTTCCCCAATAATAATTTTATTTCAAAAGCATTTTTCAAACATTTAATCTTTTATTGAACTAAAGAGTTCGTTCCACTTCTTTGAAGAAAAATGTCACTAAAATCACAAAAAAAGAGAATATTATTATTTGCAATGCAGTTCCTCCAAGCGCTGCGCAACAACCAGAGCAGAAATGTGACATCCATTTATTCGGAGGTAAGACTTTAATTCCGATTGTTTTGCACAGGGCCAAAGACCGATATTTCGGTTTAATTGAAGTTTCTTGTCACTGAACGGACTTTTTTAAATGTTGTGTGAAGACTTTATATTTGAGTCAGATTGCGAATTGCACATTGTTGTTGCCATTTTCAATACCTCTCATTGTGGGCGAGGTTACAATTAGCGCAATGTCCATTAGCATCCGTAAATAACATTGTCCATTATTTTAAATATTGCTGGGAGGTTACAACACACACACAAAACAAAAAACAAAAAGAAACAAAAAATTGCATTTATATCCGCTCCTCGATTGTAGATACCCCTTACACAGCTGTGTGCAATGAATGAGTGCTGGCTGGTAATTAATTGCACTCCTTGGAGGGAAATGCCATAGGAAGTAGTCTTTAAAAAGTGAATGTTTT
>NW_025725136.1:0-41754 GCF_021461395.2 Schistocerca americana | reverse complement strand
GGATGTCTGTCTTGTCGAGTCGTGTCTGGTCTTTGTTTTGTTCCTTTGTGTGTGTGTGTGTGTTATGTTTTGCAACGGGGGGCACGTTGAGATGCGGAAGGAGTCGGCGGGGATTTCGGTGGCGTGTAGAGCGAGCGAGCGCGTCGGAGTGGAGTGCGGGTTTTTTTTTGTTTTCGAAACGAAAGCGGCGGCCGGCCAGCCACCCGTGCGGTGTGACGTCGGCCGTTGGGTATTGTGCGCTTTGAGCGCCGGGGAGGGATGATGTGTGATTGTTGCGCGCTGCTAGCAGGCAGGCAGAGTGAGCGGGTGTGGCGGACGGACGGGAAGTGGTGGTTTTTGTTTTTGGGTTGCGGGGCGAGAGGCAGGCGACCGACAAAGTTTGCTCGCGACGGAGAGATGTTAGTGGCCCTGAAAAGGGCCGTTTTTGTTTGTGCGGTGCGGTGCCGCGGCGCGGTTTAGGCGCGCTCGCCGCGGATGCGGCGCGCGAGCTGGATGTCCTTGGGCATGATGGTGACGCGCTTGGCGTGGATTGCGCACAGGTTGGTGTCTTCGAAGAGGCCGACGAGGTAGGCCTCGCTGGCCTCCTGCAGGGCCATGACTGCGGAGCTCTGGAAGCGCAGGTCGGTCTTGAAGTCCTGGGCGATCTCGCGCACTAGGCGCTGGAATGGCAGCTTGCGGATGAGCAGCTCTGTGCTCTTCTGGTAGCGCCTGATTTCTCGCAGGGCGACGGTGCCCGGCCTGTAGCGGTGGGGCTTCTTGACGCCTCCGGTGGCGGGCGCGCTCTTCCTCGCCGCCTTGGTGGCGAGCTGTTTGCGCGGCGCCTTTCCGCCGGTGGACTTGCGGGCCGTTTGCTTTGTGCGGGCCATGGCGGTAGCGGTAGCGGAGCGGCGTGCGTGGAGGTTAGGTGTGGCGCGGCGTCCGGTGCTGCCTTGACAACGGGCCCGCGCGCCTCCGTGCTGCGCTTATATGCCCTCGGTTGCGCGTGGTGGGGGGAGGGCGGGCCAGAGTCTATATAGGGGGGGCGGCGGGCGCGCTGGGCGCAGACCGTAGCCGACTCGCCAGCCGCTGCAGCCGCTGTTTGTGCACGTTTTGCTTTGCCCGAGGAAGGAAGGATGACAGGCCGCGGCAAGGGAGGAAAGGGGCTCGGCAAGGGTGGCGCCAAGCGGCACCGCAAGGTGTTGCGCGACAACATCCAGGGCATCACGAAGCCCGCCATCCGCCGCCTGGCTCGCAGGGGCGGCGTGAAGCGCATCTCTGGTCTGATCTACGAGGAGACCCGCGGGGTGCTGAAGGTGTTCCTGGAGAACGTGATCCGCGACGCGGTGACGTACACTGAGCACGCCAAGCGCAAGACTGTGACGGCCATGGACGTGGTGTACGCCCTGAAGAGGCAGGGGCGCACCCTGTACGGTTTCGGCGGTTAGGCTGCGTCGCAGCGGGCGCTGGCCTTCCCGCGGCCGTGCTTGTGGGTGGGAGAGACTAGAAAACGGCCCTTTTCAGGGCCACCACACTGTTCGGAAGTTGAAAAGTGCGAAAGAGTCTGTGTTGTTGCTGCGTGTGTGCGCTGTGTTGTTTGTTTGTTTCTTTCTTTCTTTCCGTTTGAGCGACGTGATGTGACTGGGAGGGGAGAAGGAAAGGAAACGTGTCATGTGGCTGGCTGTGTGTGGAGCTGCTTCGTTTGTGTGTCTTTGTATCGATCGCGACGGAGATGGCGGGCTGTGTGTTGTTGTGCGAGAGGCGGTGATTATTTGCTTGCGTGGTTTGGCTCTGTGTGTTTGTTTGCGGCGGCGTTGGGGTTTCCGAGGCAAGGCGTGTGGGCATAGGCGGCCGGATCAGCTGTTTCGTTCGTGTCGACGGCCGTTGCGCGCGGGAGTGGAGGGCGGTGTGTCGACACGCCTCCCTTTAACAATGGTCATTATTGCTGCCGTTGTCGGTTTGGAAGGCGACTGCGACCGTGCAAAATGTGTGTGTGTGTGTGTGTGTGTGTTGGGCCACACGGGCTGTGTGGGCGACAAGATGGCGGACGTGCGCCGGCGGCGGCTGTGCTGTGACAGTGCAAAGTTAAAACAAAACAAGGTGCGGCGAGGACGACTGCAATTTTGCTTTGGACGTAGGTTTGTGTGGTGGCCCTGAAAAGGGCCGATTGTTGTGGGCCGAGCCGGCAAAGCGCGTTGCGTGCAGGGGAGCACGCGGCGCTGCGATTGCCTGGCCTCCTTTAGGCCTTCTTCTCGGTCTTCTTTGGCAGCAGGACGGCCTGGATGTTGGGCAGGACACCACCCTGTGCGATGGTGACGCCCGACAGGAGCTTGTTGAGCTCCTCGTCGTTGCGGATGGCAAGCTGCAGGTGGCGCGGGATGATGCGCGTCTTCTTGTTGTCGCGGGCCGCGTTTCCGGCCAGCTCGAGCACCTCAGCCGCGAGGTACTCCATGACGGCGGCGAGGTAGACGGGCGCCCCGGCGCCGACGCGCTCTGCGTAGTTTCCCTTGCGCAGGAGGCGGTGGATTCTGCCGACCGGGAACTGGAGCCCAGCCCTGCTTGAGCGGGACTTTGACTTGCCCTTGACTTTGCCTCCCTTTCCGCGTCCGGACATGGCGATGGGCTAGCGACGGTGCACACGAAACGGAAACGAAAACGACCGGTGCGAGCGGCAGCGAGTCGAGCAGCGGAGTGCGTGCCGGCGCAGCCGGGGTGGGGGTGCTTTATGGGCTCGGGTGCGGCGGCCGGTTGCGCGCGCGCCCCATTGGTCGGCGGCCGCAACAGGGCGAGCTGGTAAAGGTGCGGCGGCGGCTGGCGGCGGGTGCCACTGTGTGGGGAGACGCTGACTAGAGCGGAGCGCTTGCTACTGGTGTTGCTGCTGCCGTACGTTGGTTCGAGATGCCGCCCAAGACTAGCGGGAAGGCCGCCAAGAAGGCTGGCAAGGCGCAGAAGAACATTTCGAAGGGCGACAAGAAGAAGAAGCGCAAGAGGAAGGAGAGCTATGCCATCTACATCTACAAGGTGCTGAAGCAGGTGCACCCTGACACGGGCATCTCGTCGAAGGCGATGAGCATCATGAACAGCTTCGTGAACGACATTTTCGAGCGCATTGCGGCCGAGGCTTCTCGCCTGGCGCACTACAACAAGCGCTCGACCATCACGTCCCGCGAGATCCAGACCGCTGTGCGGCTGTTGCTGCCTGGCGAGCTGGCCAAGCACGCCGTGAGCGAGGGCACGAAGGCGGTGACCAAGTACACGAGCTCCAAGTAAGGAGGTGGCTCTGGAATGGAAGGAAGGATGGAGAAGGCTCCTCCGTTGCGAGAGCGGCAAAACGGCCCTTTTCAGGGCCACCAACTTGCCTTTTGCGGGAAGGGCGGAATTGTTGTTGTTGTTTGTGTGGACGGCTGTGATGTATGTGTGCATTTTGATTGTGGGTGGGGGGGCGCGTCAAAGCGTGTTGCGCGGGGTACGGCCACGAGGTTGGTCGCCGTGGCGTGGAATGGTGGCACGCCTCGTTGGCGTGGTTTTTGACCCATTGGTGTTGTTGGGGTGTGTGTGTTACCCGTCTGCGAGGGGGGACAGTGCGATCGGCGACTTTTGTGTCACCGTAACGACGGCCGTTTGCGGGTTTGTTTTTTTTGCACATCATACATGGCGAGGGTGAAATGTGAAGTGTTTTTGTTTGGTTTTTTTTGCCGCCCACTATTCCCTTTGCTGTACGCCGAGTTTGACAATGGTGCGACGTAACTGCAGCGTGGAGGTGTGTGAGTGACGTTGAAATGAACGTGCCATTAAGACGCATTGTTGTTGTATTGTACTGTACGTGTACGGCGACACGCACGATGATGTACCATTCGACTCTGATGTTTGATAGCCGTGTCTGACTGATTGCGTACGACGCACGCACACCGATGTCGTCATTCAAGATGCACGCTAGACGACGACGGCGGCGGCGGCGGTCGTTTGTTTGGCGAATGTCTGTACACGTGTTTGTCTGTGTCCATCCGGTATGTATTTGTTTGTTTGAAAGTGTTTTGTGTGTCGGTGACGTGGTCCGATCCGTCGCCCCCTGAGTAACTGTCGATCGGCGCGATAGACCGGCGTCACGCAACTGAACCCGAAGTCTTGGGCACACCCGTCATACTGTTGTACACCGTCGCGCTGAGAACGGTAACGAAAGGTTGACTTTGATCGGTCGGAATGTCTGGGCAGAACGTGAGGAATGAGGCAAGAGTGCAAGGAGGGGGGGCAAAAGAGAGAGGAAGGGAAAAAGGGGAGAAACGCATTCGTAGAGCAACGGAACGTTCCCGTGTCGGAGGCGTATTGGAGCCGCACTGAAATGCGTTTAACGGCGGCGCGGCTGCAAGTGTCTGCCGTGGTGAACGTTACCTTTGACGGCTGCATTGGGCTTTGCCTTTGCTTTTGCTTTCGCTTTCGCTTTCGCGTTCGCTTTCGCTTTCCCGGATGTACGTAACGTTTGTTGATATGGTTCTGAGGAAGAGTGTATGACAGTGCCGTGCCGTCCATGTTCGTGTGCCCTCCCATTGTGTGTATGCTATTGTCTGTGTACTTGAATGATGTATGTAGGTGTTAGTGGACATGTTTTACCAGTGGGGGGAAATGGATCGTCGATAGTTGCCGTCACTCTGTCACGGTCGAGATGACGCACCCTCCGTACAGAAAGGTGTCGAGAAAGTGAGTGTGTGTGTGTGTGTGTGTGTGTGTGTGTGTGCGTGCGTCCGTGAATTGGCAGTGTTTGGAGGTGGGCGTGCCCTGGATGTGGCTGTTCGTTAGGCGGTAGTGTTGTGTGGACAGGGGAGGGGCATGCGTAACGCTGCTGGCATGGCATTTCGGGAGATGGGAGGGGGCAAACGAGGAAACGAGGAGCGGCGGCCAAAGACGGGACGGGGAGGGGCGCGGGGTGTGGGTGGCTTGCGCCTGTGCTCGGCGTTGTGGTTTGTGCAAAAGAGGAGGAGAAAAACAATGTGAGTTGCCAGGGAGGGGAGCGGTGTTGTGTTGTGGTTGTCGTGGTGTAGCCGCAGACGCGGCTGTCAGTGAACGTGGCGAGACGGACGGATGCGCGGAGGGGCGGGGGCGGCGCATTTCGCCGGTGCCGTGCCGTGCCGTGCCGTGCCATGCCGTGCCATGCCTGAAAGCCGCGTGGTCGCTGTGTTGTTGGTGGCGTGGGGGCGAGGAGAGTACCGTACGGGTGTGCTTGTGCGCCGGAAATGGCACACTGCGCCCGCCCGTCTTGGAGGCTGATGGCTGTGGTGTGGAAATGGGGCGCGGTGATGTTGAAGCAGTTGAAGAACAGAAAAGAAACCAAGAAAACGGAAGGCGTGATGCGGCGGTGGTGGTGAGAGCGGGAAAAACAAAACAAAAAAAAAGAAGGAAAAACAACAAGAAACAAAAAAGAAAACAAAAAGTCTATCAATATTAAAATGTAAATGGAAATGGAAATGGACCCAGGCATAACCTCCCTGCACAAATAGCAGAGAGTCCGATGATAATAAAAATGTGCCAGAATGTTAACGTCCCTACAAAACAAACCCAACGATAATATTAATGAAAGAGTGAACCGTATGTAACATTGCAACAGACATAATGAAACCTGATAAATTGTATAAGGGCAGCAGCGTTGACCTTTGGCCCTGTATTCAGAATAAAAAGAGCCAAAGATCGTTACCCCAATGAAAAAGACACTGAAACACGTATGTAACATAGTAGCGATGGCGAGACATTGTAGCATCTGTGACCAGAGAGTTTGCGCTGGACTGCGCGAGTGTTGCGAGCGGTTCTCAGTCAGTCAGTCAGTCAGTCAGTAGTCGTCGCGTGCAGTACGCTAATAGTCGTCATGCAGAGCGGTCGGTCAGTAGTAGCAGCCGAGTGCGGTTGTTGTGATGTAGGCGGTCGGCAACACTGGTCAAGATGGTGAATAAGGTATACTGTTAATTAATATAATCATTAGATAATGAAAAATTGTATTTATTGTAATTATTCTCCAACAAGTTCCCCAATAATAATTTTTATTTCAAAAGCATTTTTCAAACATTTAATTTTTTATTGAACTAAAGAGTTCGTTGCACTTCACATTTCATTCCACTTCTTTGAAGAAAAATGTCACTAAAATCACAAAAAAAAAGAGAGAATATTATTATTTGCAATGCAGTTCCTCCAAGCGCTGCGCAACAACCAGAGCAGAAATGTGACATCCATTTATTCGGAGGTAAGACTTTAATTCTGATTGTTTTGCACAGGGCCAAAGACCGATATTTCGGTTTAATTGAAGTTTCTTGTCACTGAACGGACTTTTTTAAATGTTGTGTGAAGACTTTATATTTGAGTCAGATTGCGAATTTCACATTTTTGTTGCCATTTTCAATACCTCTCATTGTGGGCGAGGTTACAATTAGCGCAATGTCCATTAGCATCCGTAAATAACATTGTCCATTATTTTAAATTTTGCTGGGAGGTTACAACACACACACAAAAGAAAAAAAAACAAAAAAAAAATTGCATTTATATCCGCTCCTCAATTGTAGATACCCCTTACACAGCTGTGTGCAATGAATGAGTGCTGGCTGGTAATTAATTGCACTCCTTGGAGGGAAATGCCATAGGACGTAGTCTTTAAAAAGTGAATGTTTTTCGTTAAGAGACAAAAGTTACTTTAGAAAAACAGTAATAGTGGGGCTTTTGTTGTTGAACAAAATAAGTACAATGAACATACGTTATCAGATTTGCGCAATGCAGCGTCACACCACCTTTTTGATTATAACACAATATACTATACATCGTCCCGAACCGTGACCAGAGTCGCGAGACGAGCAGAGCACGCCGCCGACGCCCGCTCAGTACAACCGTCCACCCGCTACTACTGTCGACCGACTACTACCTCTCCCGACTCGCGCTACAATATATATAACAACTGTTCCTGGCGACCCGGTGCGTGCCACTACTGTCGTCTGGCGCGGTCCAAGCGCCGACTAGCAGCGATAAAGAACTCTCTGGTCAGACAGAGATGCTGTCATGCCTCGCCATCGCTCTGGTAATGAATACATACGTGTTGCAGCGTGCGTACCACCGGAACACGCAGTGGCGGAGCCAAAGACTGTGTTGTCGAGGTCGAGTGCGAGTGGGAAGAGAGGCAGCGTCGGCACGGAGATGCAAGCGAGCGCGAGACGCACGGGGGCTGCGGCGTGGCGCGTTTGCGGTCGGCGCCTTTGGTGGCAACGGCCGGGACAAGCAGCGGTGTATGGTGTGGTGCGGGGCGGACAGGGGCGGCGGTGGACGGGGAGGAGGCGGCGCGACGACGGCATGGGGGCGAAAACGGGACGGGGGACGGGGGACGGCGGATGTTGAGAGGCGTCACGCGCGGACAGGACACAGACACAGAGACACACAGATTGGAAAGGGAGGGTGCGCGGTAGTAGTTGGGAATGTGCGTACCGTGCGGGATGGGAGTGGGCGAGGAACACGGTCGTGGCCCCTGTTTTGGGTGCGTGTGATGACGTCGGTGTGTTGTGGGAAGGGAAGGTGCTGTGGCGGCGGCGCGTAATGGGCGTAGGCCGAAAAGAGAAAGGAACGTGGGCAGTGTGTTGGCAAGCGTCGGTTCGACTGCGACGTTGATGGGCAGGGCAGGGCAAGGTTAATGGTGGTAGGAGTAGGCGTGTGGGCGCAAAAAATCTGCCGCTGCAGGCGGTGCCGTAACCGCCATGGCGGGAAGGAGAGAGGGCCAAAGAAAGAAAGAAAGAAGAAAAAAAAAAAAAAAAAAAAAAGGAGGGGGGGGGGGGGGGCGAAAGTGGAGAGGCGGTGGTGTGAGAAGGGCGGGGGCGGAAGGAAGGCAGGAAGGACAAGAGGCGAGGCGACGGCTTGCTTTGTGTATCGGTCGGTCTCTGGCTATGCTTCGTTTTCTGCAGCAGGGTCGGTGCGCGGCGTGGCTCGCGGCAGTGGGAACGCCTGGTGGCTGGACGGCCAGCAATGCGGTTGGATGGGCGGCCACAGCACCGCACCTGTGCCCGAGGAGGAGACGCTGGCGGCGGGCCCTGAGGTGAGGCCGGCTCGGCTGGGGCTGTGGATGTGTAGGTGTGGCGCCGCTGCTGCAACAACGAGTAAAACGCGAGAAGAAGGGATGGCGGTAGAGAGGAAAAAAAAAAATATAAAAGGTCGTGTTGTGTTGATGCGCAGGCAGACGCGTACAGAGAGACGAGCCCGGTCTGCAGCAGGGTGTGGCCGTGCCGAGTGCAGAGCAGCGGCGGCTCGGTTCGGTTCGGCCCGGCCCGGCGGGCCGCGCTGTTGTCGCGGACGTGAGCGCCCCCTGGCGGGTGGCCGGAGGCGGCGCGGCGTGTTGGACGTGTGGCTGGTGGCAGTGCACAATTTGCGAGTGGCTGGCGGTGTGGTGTGGCGGTTGGCGCGTCGGGCGGCGGAGAGGTATGTGTTGCGGGCGCCCTTTGCTGCGCTGCGTCGTTGCGTGTGCCGTACAGGGCGGGCGCTTGTCGACTGTGTGGCGAATTGGCGTGAAACGGCTGCCGAGAGGTGTGTGGTAGCGAGCCGGTCGGTGGTGTCAGTGCGAAGGGGAATGTGCGTGCGTTTGGCGGTTTCGGTGTGCTTTTTGCGGCGTGAGAGTGGGAATTGGTGGGGCCGGCTGTTGTGTTGGTTCCTTGTGTCTTGTGTCGCGTAGCGTGATGGCAACGTGGAAGGACGCCGGTTTCGTTTCGAGCCTTGCGTGTGGTTGTCGACGTTGACTGGTTGGCGTGTGCCGATGCACGTGCATGTGTGGGTCGCGAGTGCGTTTTTGGCTGGCTGTGTGTGTGTGTGTGTGTGTGTGTGTGTGTGTGTGTGTGTGTTTTGGGGGGGGGGAAGGGGGAGGCGGTGGTGAAAGTGCAGTCGTTGCCACGGGCGTCGTCGGGTGGGGCTGGCTGGGGCTGTGCGTCGTGGCGGAAAGGTGGTAGGTTGCGGGAAGCGAGCCCGTCGTTGACGGTGTCGCGTGAGTTGTGAATCGAGTGGGGCGCGGGGCGCGGGACAGGAGCAGCGTGCCGCTGCGTCGTGGTCGTCAGCAGAGGCTGTGCGTGTGCTTGTCCTTTTTGTGGGCGGTTCGTGCGAGGCGTTTTTGTTTTGTGTTGCCCTAGTTGTTAGTTTATTTTGTTTGTGTTTGTTATTTTGAGACGACGACTGGTTGGTGGCGTGCGCGCGAAGTGGCGGTGTGCGCTTCCCGTGTCGTTTGTGTTGTTTGGTTTTTTTGTTTTTGTGTGTTTTTTTTTGCACTGGGCCCCGGTGGGTGGGTGCGTGTGTGTCGATTGCCGGCTGGCGAAAGGTGCGCCATCGGCGGGGTGGGTCGCCGGCACAAGTAGAGGCGGCGGCGTTGTTGCTGTTGTTGTGTGGTGTTTGTTTTGTTCGGCTGTGTCGGCGAGCTGTGTTGCGGTGCGTGTGAATGGTGGTGCAAAAGTGCTGGCGTTGGGGCTGCGACTGCGACGGCGGCGAGCCGCGGGCGCGCCATTGATAGTGATGTTGTGAACAGCGGCTGTGTACGGTAGTGGTGTTGTTGTAGCACGACGTGCATCCGGGCCGGCGCGGAAAGCGCAGTTGCGGGCGGTTGCCCTTCGGTGCCAGCCCATGTCGCGTGAGCGGCGGGTTGCTCTGGTGTCGACACGTGGTGCTCTGGGTTGTTGTGTGGTGCCCTTTGGCCGGTGGGGGTGGTTCGCGTGTGTCTCGTTCGCGCTCGGTGTCTGGTCGTGGTCGTGCTGCTCCCCCGTCTGTCGGCGGTTTCCGACGTCGTCTGTACGTTTTTGTTCGTTTGCGGCGTGCCTGCCGACGTCGTCCCGTCGCGACCTTTCAACCGAAAGTGTGGCGCCCGAAGGTGAACGAACGTAACCCTGACCTCGGCGCTTTACGCTGAGCCGAGCGAACCGAACCTAACCTGTGGTGTGGCGAGGTGAGCTCAGCCTGTGAGCCCCTAACGTCTACGTAAGGTAAGCTGTCCGGCTCACGCCTCACGTTTGAACGCTTTTTTAACCTACGTTTGACGCTTCTTAACCTAGCACTGACCCCTTAACCTAACGTGTAACCTAACCTAACCTAACCTAACCTCTGACGCCTGACGTGTTTGAATGCTTAACCTAAGTTTGACGCTTAACCTAACCCAAGTCCCCTTAACCTAACCCACGTCCACCTAACCTAACCTAACCTAACGTAGACGTGTAAACGTAATGTGTAACGCGTAACGTGTAAGGTCGGCTGTCGTGTGTGCTTGACGGCAGATTGGGTTGGTCTGTAGATTCGGATTGCGGTTTGCCTCGGTCGAGGGGTTGGGTCGGAAGCGGCGAGGGGCGGCGGCGCCTGTTGCGCAGGCGGCGTCCGTTTGCGGCGGGCAATTGTTGAGAAACGGCTGTGAATGTTGGCGGGCGAGAGGAGGAGGACGGCGCGCGATGTGGCCCGACGGCTGCGGGCCGATCGGGAAACGGCGGGAGGGCGACGGAAGGCGATGGGGCGGCGGAGGCGCGTTTGCACGGCCGTCATCGCCGCACGCCTCGGCTTGTGTGGCTGTGGCGCCGGCCGCGCTGGCCGGGCTGCCGCGGCGACGGTGTGGGAGTTTTGCCGAAGGTTTGGCCATTGTGGCGGGTCGTCGGCTGGGGCTGTGGGGGCGGCATTTGGGCGGGGGCGGCGATTCTCGGCGGGCCGACCCAGGCTGTAGCGCGCGGTAGCTGCAGTTTGGCCGTGGTTTGCGGCGCTGCCGTGGCGACTGGTTGGCGACTGTGGTGTGGCTGTGTGTAGCCCCATCCTCGGTGGTTTGAAAGGCGCGGGCGGTTGTGGCGCAGGTTTGGGGCTGCTCCGCACAGGCTGTCGGACGTTGGGCGGTAGCAAGCGCGGGAGGCGCGGCGCGGCGGCGCGCAGAGTGGCGGCCGCTCTCTCGGCCGTCCGCGCCCGCCCGCGACACTGGCTGGGCCTTGTGATTCTCTGCTCTGCTGCTGTGCTGTGCTTGCGTGCCTGCCGTCCCGCTCGCTCTCGCTGTGTGTTACGCGCGTCGTCGAAATGGCAGATCAGGCGGCTACGAACGAGACTGCTGCGGCACCCGCCGCCACCGGCACTACGAAGAAGGCCAAGTCTGCGTCGTCTGCGAAGAAGCCGCGCGCCAAGCCTGCGCACCCGCGCACCTCTGAGATGGTGACGGCCGCCATCAAGAGTCTGAAGGAGCGCGGCGGGTCGTCGCTGCAGGCGATCAAGAAGTACATAGCCGCGCACTACAAGCTGGACGCGGAGAAGCTGGCGCCGTTTATCAAGAAGTACCTCAAGTCGGCCGTCGTGGCGGGCGAGCTGGTGCAGACGAAGGGGAAGGGCGCGTCCGGCTCGTTCAAGCTTGCCGGCGCCGGCGGCGGGGGGGGCGGCCGAGGGCGGCAAGGCTCGTGCTGGCGGTGCCAAGAAGAAGCGCGCCGCTCCGGCCAGCAAGGAGAAGAAGGGCGCCCGTGCGGCCGGCGCAAAGAAGGCTGGTGGCGTGAAGGCGGCGACCGGTCGGAAGGCGGGCGCCGCCAAGAAGGCGTCTGCGGCGTCGGCCGCTCCCGCGGGTGCGAAGAAGGCGGCTGCGGCCAAGCCGGCCAAGGCCAAGTCGCCGTCGAAGGCGAAGAAGGCCGCCAAGGTTCCGACGAAGAAGCCGAAGGCGCCGCGCCCGAAGAAGGCGACGACGCCGTCTAAGGCGAAGGCTTCGCCCAAGAAGAAGAAGTAGAGTAGAGGAGAAAGAGATGGGGGAAAGGAAGGGTTTGGCGCTTGACTCCGTCGTCCCCACCCCCCGTCGTCGTCTAGTGGCGCGCAAGAGACGCGCGGCCCAAAACGGCCCTTCTCAGGGCCATCAAAGCACGTCGGGGAAGGTTTTGATTGTCGTGTTGCGTTTGGTGTGGGTGTCTGTCTGTATGCCCGTGGGGATGCTGTTTGCGTGCCGTGGTGGTTGGATTGCGGGGGTCGGTGGCGGGTGTGGGCGGCGGTAGCGGTAAGCGGTGTTGTTGTTGTTGTTGTTGTTGTTGTTGTCGTGGTTGATTGTCGCCGTGTTTGTGGCGGCGGCCGACGGTTGGTTTTCTGTCACGTTGTTTAGTTTGAATACGTTGGTTGGCTTGCCTGCGTTCGTTCTTCTCGGATGTCTGTCTTGTCGAGTCGTGTCTGGTCTTTGTTTTGTTCCTTTGTGTGTGTGTGTGTTATGTTTTGCAACGGGGGGCACGTTGAGATGCGGAAGGAGTCGGCGGGGATTTCGGTGGCGTGTAGAGCGAGCGAGCGCGTCGGAGTGGAGTGCGGGTTTTTTTTGTTTTCGAAACGAAAGCGGCGGCCGGCCAGCCACCCGTGCGGTGTGACGTCGGCCGTTGGGTATTGTGCGCTTTGAGCGCCGGGGAGGGATGATGTGTGATTGTTGCGCGCTGCTAGCAGGCAGGCAGAGTGAGCGGGTGTGGCGGACGGACGGGAAGTGGTGGTTTTTGTTTTTGGGTTGCGGGGCGAGAGGCAGGCGACCGACAAAGTTTGCTCGCGACGGAGAGATGTTAGTGGCCCTGAAAAGGGCCGTTTTTGTTTGTGCGGTGCGGTGCCGCGGCGCGGTTTAGGCGCGCTCGCCGCGGATGCGGCGCGCGAGCTGGATGTCCTTGGGCATGATGGTGACGCGCTTGGCGTGGATTGCGCACAGGTTGGTGTCTTCGAAGAGGCCGACGAGGTAGGCCTCGCTGGCCTCCTGCAGGGCCATGACTGCGGAGCTCTGGAAGCGCAGGTCGGTCTTGAAGTCCTGGGCGATCTCGCGCACTAGGCGCTGGAATGGCAGCTTGCGGATGAGCAGCTCTGTGCTCTTCTGGTAGCGCCTGATTTCTCGCAGGGCGACGGTGCCCGGCCTGTAGCGGTGGGGCTTCTTGACGCCTCCGGTGGCGGGCGCGCTCTTCCTCGCCGCCTTGGTGGCGAGCTGTTTGCGCGGCGCCTTTCCGCCGGTGGACTTGCGGGCCGTTTGCTTTGTGCGGGCCATGGCGGTAGCGGTAGCGGAGCGGCGTGCGTGGAGGTTAGGTGTGGCGCGGCGTCCGGTGCTGCCTTGACAACGGGCCCGCGCGCCTCCGTGCTGCGCTTATATGCCCTCGGTTGCGCGTGGTGGGGGGAGGGCGGGCCAGAGTCTATATAGGGGGGCGGCGGGCGCGCTGGGCGCAGACCGTAGCCGACTCGCCAGCCGCTGCAGCCGCTGTTTGTGCACGTTTTGCTTTGCCCGAGGAAGGAAGGATGACAGGCCGCGGCAAGGGAGGAAAGGGGCTCGGCAAGGGTGGCGCCAAGCGGCACCGCAAGGTGTTGCGCGACAACATCCAGGGCATCACGAAGCCCGCCATCCGCCGCCTGGCTCGCAGGGGCGGCGTGAAGCGCATCTCTGGTCTGATCTACGAGGAGACCCGCGGGGTGCTGAAGGTGTTCCTGGAGAACGTGATCCGCGACGCGGTGACGTACACTGAGCACGCCAAGCGCAAGACTGTGACGGCCATGGACGTGGTGTACGCCCTGAAGAGGCAGGGGCGCACCCTGTACGGTTTCGGCGGTTAGGCTGCGTCGCAGCGGGCGCTGGCCTTCCCGCGGCCGTGCTTGTGGGTGGGAGAGACTAGAAAACGGCCCTTTTCAGGGCCACCACACTGTTCGGAAGTTGAAAAGTGCGAAAGAGTCTGTGTTGTTGCTGCGTGTGTGCGCTGTGTTGTTTGTTTGTTTCTTTCTTTCTTTCCGTTTGAGCGACGTGATGTGACTGGGAGGGGAGAAGGAAAGGAAACGTGTCATGTGGCTGGCTGTGTGTGGAGCTGCTTCGTTTGTGTGTCTTTGTATCGATCGCGACGGAGATGGCGGGCTGTGTGTTGTTGTGCGAGAGGCGGTGATTATTTGCTTGCGTGGTTTGGCTCTGTGTGTTTGTTTGCGGCGGCGTTGGGGTTTCCGAGGCAAGGCGTGTGGGCATAGGCGGCCGGATCAGCTGTTTCGTTCGTGTCGACGGCCGTTGCGCGCGGGAGTGGAGGGCGGTGTGTCGACACGCCTCCCTTTAACAATGGTCATTATTGCTGCCGTTGTCGGTTTGGAAGGCGACTGCGACCGTGCAAAATGTGTGTGTGTGTGTGTGTGTGTTGGGCCACACGGGCTGTGTGGGCGACAAGATGGCGGACGTGCGCCGGCGGCGGCTGTGCTGTGACAGTGCAAAGTTAAAACAAAACAAGGTGCGGCGAGGACGACTGCAATTTTGCTTTGGACGTAGGTTTGTGTGGTGGCCCTGAAAAGGGCCGATTGTTGTGGGCCGAGCCGGCAAAGCGCGTTGCGTGCAGGGGAGCACGCGGCGCTGCGATTGCCTGGCCTCCTTTAGGCCTTCTTCTCGGTCTTCTTTGGCAGCAGGACGGCCTGGATGTTGGGCAGGACACCACCCTGTGCGATGGTGACGCCCGACAGGAGCTTGTTGAGCTCCTCGTCGTTGCGGATGGCAAGCTGCAGGTGGCGCGGGATGATGCGCGTCTTCTTGTTGTCGCGGGCCGCGTTTCCGGCCAGCTCGAGCACCTCAGCCGCGAGGTACTCCATGACGGCGGCGAGGTAGACGGGCGCCCCGGCGCCGACGCGCTCTGCGTAGTTTCCCTTGCGCAGGAGGCGGTGGATTCTGCCGACCGGGAACTGGAGCCCAGCCCTGCTTGAGCGGGACTTTGACTTGCCCTTGACTTTGCCTCCCTTTCCGCGTCCGGACATGGCGATGGGCTAGCGACGGTGCACACGAAACGGAAACGAAAACGACCGGTGCGAGCGGCAGCGAGTCGAGCAGCGGAGTGCGTGCCGGCGCAGCCTGCTGCTTACATCTAATACTTTCCCCTCTTTGGGGAAGTGTGAGGGGGAGTTTGTAGCCTTTCGGCTTTTACTCCCCTGTGTACTTGTGTGTGTGATTATTTCTGTACTTTTTTTGATGTCTGTGATTTGTGATGTTTGTTCTGTGTGGGTCTGGTACTTGCCTGAGGTTTGGCGAGATAATTGTAGCATTTTGGGTAGGAGTAGGATTTGGGAATGGGTATTGGGATTTTTCTCTTCGACTTAGTCGTCGAAGATCGTCATGGGGCGATTGTGTTTATCGCGGGACATGTCATACCGACCTAGGGAGTGGATGAGAGCATTTCCCGACCTGGAAGTACCTTCATAGAAGGCCCTTGCCAGGTCTTGAAAACGCTCTCTCAGTAGTGGGATTTCCGCAGCGGCATGCAAATCGTCGATAGGGAATCCAAGGGGTAAACGCAGTGCCCTCCTGAGGGCGCGGTTCTGCAGCCTCTGGAGTTTGTCCAGGTGCTGCTTCGCCGCGTATCCCCAGACAGGACACGCGTATTCCATGACTGGCCGGATCAGGGCCTGGTACACGTTCACTCCTACTGAGCAGGAAAGGGAGCTGGATGAGTTGAGGATTGGGTACAGGATGGACATTCTGGCACAGACCTTCCTATGGACCTCGTCTATGTGGGGTTTCCACGTAAGACGAGAGTCCAAGGTTACGCCAAGGTACTTGGCGGTTCTGCGCCAGGGGAGTTGGGTTCCGTTTAGGTGAAGGTGGAGGGGGGGCCGTTGAGGAGGTTCGCGCCTTCCGAGCCTACGGGTGATCAGCATCGCCTGCGTCTTTTCAGAATTGATGGTGATTCGCCAGCGACGGGCCCAAGTTTCTGTGTCATCTAAAACCCTTTGTAGCCTACGGATGACCAGGTCCTTGTTCGCGTTTCTTGTGTAGAAGGCTGTATCGTCAGCGTACTGTGCAGTGTGCACCAGGGGGGCCGTTGGAGTGTCCGCAGTGTACAGACTGTACAAAACGGGCCCCAGGACCGATCCCTGTGGCACCCCAGCACGAATACGCCTTCTGGTGGAGGTGGACGTTTCTACTTTGACAGAGAAAGTTCTGTTCGAGAGATAGCTTTTAATCTGTTTGACTATACTCCCGGGGAACCCTTGGGTGTACAACTTGTAGAGTAGCCCTCTATGCCATACTGAGTCAAAGGCCTTGGCTACGTCAAGTAGCACTATCCCGCAGTAGCCTCTGTGGTTGAAGCCCTCTGTGGCTGCTTCAACCACTCTCATGATCTGTTGTGGGGCAGAGTGGTTCTGCCGGAATCCGAATTGGAAATCCGGCAGAATTTGCTCTCTGGTGATGTGTTCTTGTATGGGTCTTAGCAGGAGGCGCTCGTAGATCTTGCTGAGAGTTGGCAAGAGGCTAATCGGCCTGTAGTGCTGCGGGAACAGAGGGTCTTTCCCTGGTTTGTGTATTGCGACCACTTCCGCGTGTTTCCAGCAAGCTGGGAACTCGCGGGTACGAGTAATCTCGTTGAAGACGTTCGCGAGGTGTTCGATCGCCGTGGGTGGGAGGTTTTTGACCAACTGGTTGGTGACATTGTCATGCCCTGGCGCCTTTTTGGAGGGGAGGTACCTAATTACTTTTGCCACGTCTTCGGGGGCAAAAACTGTGGGTTCGTCTTCTGGGTCCTCCTCAGCATTGAGGAAGACAGCCAGTTGACGACGGACCACTCTTTCATGCTCATCATCCTGGGGTTCAGCCGCTTGGAACTGCTTCTCGAAAGTGTCGGCGAGGGCGTTGGCCTTTTCAGCATGGCTGTAGGCCATACCCCGCTCGCCATGCAGTGGCGGCATCCTAGCGCGTCTTCTTGTGAATTGTTTGGTTGCTTGCCAAAGTGTGTGATCGTCTACTTTGAGGGCTGAGAGGCGGTTTTGCCATTGCTGGTTTCTGTGCTCATTGAGCGCTACCTTCAATTCTCTCTGTAGACGATTGAGCAGCCTCCTTGTGGCCTGGTTTCTGGTTATCTTCCACTCTTTTGCCACTCTGTTCTTATGTCGAATTTGAGCTAGCAAGTGTTCCGGGAGCTGTATTTGCGGCGGCGGGCCATCCCTTTGTGGAGGGGTGGCTTCTTCCGCTGCCTGCAAGATGGTGCCTGTTAGGTCTTGTAGCGCTTGTTCTACTGTTTCGGCAGTAGGTGGCGGGGCGCGAGCGATATCAGAGGCGACAGTTTCTCGGTATCGCTCCCAGTTTGTACGTTTGTAAGACGTCTGGTACCGTGGGAGTGCTACCCATTCTCCCACGTCGACCTCTAGGATCACTGGGTTGTGGTCGGAGGACATTCTGTTGATCGTCCTCGCGGTCACAAACCCCGTAATCCTCCTAGTGAGAGCTATGTCCAACACGTCGGGCCTGCTTCCATTTTTTGGAAAATGTGTGGGCTCGACTGGACCCCAGGTTTCGAAGTGGTGGTTGCGCGCTAGTTGTTGCAATCTGGCGCCTGCTCTGGAGGTTACTCTAGAATTCCAATCAGGATGTTTGGCATTGAAGTCGCCCCCTATTATGAGTTTGCCTTCAATTTGCCCTAGAGTAGCTATGTCTCCCTCATCTATCTGGTCTTGTGGGGGTCGGTAGATTGCAACGATTGTTAGGGGTCCAGTGGCAGTGGCTACTTCCACCGCCACTGCTTCGATTTTATTGGTAGCTGGTAAGAATACCTGGTGGTGGGGGATCCCTCTTTTTATGTATATGGCCACTCCTCCGCCTTGGGTTGGCCTGTCTTTGCGATAGGTAACATAGTTGGGGACTGTCGCTTTTATTCCCGGTTTTAAGTGGGTTTCCCCCATCATGCATATGTCGATGGAGAACTCCTTCATGAGTTCTCTGAACTCGACCTCTTGGTTAACAATGCCGTCTGCGTTAAAGACGCACATTGTCAGGCCATGGATGTTTGGTCGTCTATCCATGATGGGGTTTTGAAACTACTGAGGGAGTCGCAGAGGGGAGCGACTGCTGGACTGTTGCCTGGAGGGCAACGAGGATCTGTGTGTTCTGCTTCTGGGCTTCCCTGAATTCCTTCATCATTTCCATGACGAGGTTCATGGTCTGCACCATTACGCCTAACAACTGATCCATGGGGGGGGAGTGTGTGTGGGGTTCCCTAGAGCTTCCTCCGTCGTGGTGGACCTGGCCGTTGGTGCTGTGTATATCCCGGTGTTGTTCTGTTTGTTGTGTCTGGTGTTGTGGTGATTGGGCCACGCTTTCATGGTTCCTCAGGGGAGAAACCACTTCCGCATATGTCGCCCTCGGTGTGTCCGGCCTTGGTTTTACCCAGGCCTTGTCTGTGTGTGTTGTTGTATTTTGTTTTCTTGTGTGAGTGGTTGGGTTTGTGGTGTTCTGTTTGCGTGTGTGGGGGGCGGCCTTTGCGCCCTTTGCCTGCTGTGAGTGTCTTTTGTGGACCTCACAACCTTGGTAACCCGCTGTGTGGTTTTTGCCACACAGCGCGCACCTTATTTGTGGGTCCGTGTGCTGGAGTGTGCATGTCCTGGTGTCGTGGGCCTCAGCGCACTTCCTGCATCTCACTGGCATGTTGCAGTGCGCAGCGATGTGGTTCAGGCCCTGACACCTGAAGCACTGCACCGTCTTGTTTTTACGGCGCAGCGGCTCCGTGGTGACAGGGACTGCCAGGACCATCGTGATCTCCCTCTTGTTTTGAGGTACGTCAGGGAGTGTTACCTGGTACAGCGGCCACTTACTGTTTATGCTGCCCATTTGCTGTACTACCTTGACGACATACCCCCGGGCAGTCAAGTCTGTTTTGATTGCCTGGGGGGATACTCGTCTTGGTAGGTCTCTGATTACTATGTTTCTGTTTCGTGTCTTTGTTGTTGGGAAGGTGTAGTGAGGTATGCTTCTTGTGCTGAACAGTGCTTTGACTGTGTTGTAGTGTTCGAGTGTGTGTACTGTGATTTTAATTTTGTCTCCACCGGCGGGTTTTGCCTGGAAACTGCCTCCCCCGATTTCTGTCTTGAGCAACTCAAAGAGTTCCTCGTAGTTTTGAGGAAACTCTGCGACAATCGGGGGGAGGTGGTGGGCGACTTGATTCTGTGTTTGCGTTGTGTTTTCTGTTAACGCTGGCTCCTCAGCAATCACCTGGAATCTGTTTGGGGTGGGTTCCACTCCCCGGGCTGGCGGAAGCCTCGGCTGGCGAAACGTTTTCTTCGCCAGCACGAAACCATCCGAATCCTGCCCAGTTACATGGTTCCCTTCCAGTTCCGGTGTTTCCTGGTCCCCTCCCAGAACGACGACAGGTGCTGTCGGGGGCGCAGGCTCCTCGGAGGGTGTGGACGTGGTTAGGGTGGGGGTGGTGGATTGCTTCTTCCCCTTGGAGTGCTTTTCCTTCCTATCCTTCCTTACACGCCGCTGCTTTGTTGTGGTGGACTTGTGTGGGGGGGATTTAAGGTATTTGGAACGGGTGGAGGACTGAGACGAGGGGGTGGGTTTGGGGAGGATTTTGGTCGGCAGACGGGGCATCTGCTTGCCATCCTTCATGGACGTAAGGTACTCGGGAAGTGTGCCGGTGGCGTGGGCAAGCAGGAGCGGAGTTAGGACGAGGTTAGGAGGGGTAGGATTGCAAGTACTGACAATGTATGAGGATGTTGGTGTTTTGTGTAGGGTGGCGTTACTTGCTGTGTTATTTGCCACGTCCGGTGCGGTGAGGGGGGGCGCTGCCAGGGGGGTGCCAGTTACAGCCGTCGTTGACACCGTTAGGTAGCCCGGCTGCATTGCTGGCCCTACTACTATAGTGGACGCGGAGGTCTGATCGGCGGCGGCGGAAACCTTCTCTGCGGTTCCGCGGCCGGCTCCCAGGTCCTGGCCCACATTTTCCCTAACCTTGGGGGGGGCAGAGCCTGGCTCTGCGGCAGCTGGGGCGCTCGAGACGGCCGACGACGCGGCCCGCGGCAACAACAAGACGCGCTTTTTGTCGACAGCGGTTGACCGCTTCGACCCCAAAGCACCACTGGAGCTCGACATCCCGCAGTTGAAAGAGGAAACACGACAATTCTGCTGTCGGGCGTCTCCAAAAATATCCTGCCCGCCGTAAGACCTTACTGCAGACCTTGACTGGGTCCCGCCGATGCTTTAATAAAAGCAAAGCCGTGGATTCCCCTGGTGTGTCACCCGTACAAGCGGGGGCCTATGACTGACAGTGCGCGAGTCAGAGGAGCAAGCTCAACCCTTGACTGCCACTCAGCGAGTCGCCGGCGCAGCCGGGGTGGGGGTGCTTTATGGGCTCGGGTGCGGCGGCCGGTTGCGCGCGCGCCCCATTGGTCGGCGGCCGCAACAGGGCGAGCTGGTAAAGGTGCGGCGGCGGCTGGCGGCGGGTGCCACTGTGTGGGGAGACGCTGACTAGAGCGGAGCGCTTGCTACTGGTGTTGCTGCTGCCGTACGTTGGTTCGAGATGCCGCCCAAGACTAGCGGGAAGGCCGCCAAGAAGGCTGGCAAGGCGCAGAAGAACATTTCGAAGGGCGACAAGAAGAAGAAGCGCAAGAGGAAGGAGAGCTATGCCATCTACATCTACAAGGTGCTGAAGCAGGTGCACCCTGACACGGGCATCTCGTCGAAGGCGATGAGCATCATGAACAGCTTCGTGAACGACATTTTCGAGCGCATTGCGGCCGAGGCTTCTCGCCTGGCGCACTACAACAAGCGCTCGACCATCACGTCCCGCGAGATCCAGACCGCTGTGCGGCTGTTGCTGCCTGGCGAGCTGGCCAAGCACGCCGTGAGCGAGGGCACGAAGGCGGTGACCAAGTACACGAGCTCCAAGTAAGGAGGTGGCTCTGGAATGGAAGGAAGGATGGAGAAGGCTCCTCCGTTGCGAGAGCGGCAAAACGGCCCTTTTCAGGGCCACCAACTTGCCTTTTGCGGGAAGGGCGGAATTGTTGTTGTTGTTTGTGTGGACGGCTGTGATGTATGTGTGCATTTTGATTGTGGGTGGGGGGGCGCGTCAAAGCGTGTTGCGCGGGGTACGGCCACGAGGTTGGTCGCCGTGGCGTGGAATGGTGGCACGCCTCGTTGGCGTGGTTTTTGACCCATTGGTGTTGTTGGGGTGTGTGTGTTACCCGTCTGCGAGGGGGGACAGTGCGATCGGCGACTTTTGTGTCACCGTAACGACGGCCGTTTGCGGGTTTGTTTTTTTTGCACATCATACATGGCGAGGGTGAAATGTGAAGTGTTTTTGTTTGGTTTTTTTTGCCGCCCACTATTCCCTTTGCTGTACGCCGAGTTTGACAATGGTGCGACGTAACTGCAGCGTGGAGGTGTGTGAGTGACGTTGAAATGAACGTGCCATTAAGACGCATTGTTGTTGTATTGTACTGTACGTGTACGGCGACACGCACGATGATGTACCATTCGACTCTGATGTTTGATAGCCGTGTCTGACTGATTGCGTACGACGCACGCACACCGATGTCGTCATTCAAGATGCACGCTAGACGACGACGGCGGCGGCGGCGGTCGTTTGTTTGGCGAATGTCTGTACACGTGTTTGTCTGTGTCCATCCGGTATGTATTTGTTTGTTTGAAAGTGTTTTGTGTGTCGGTGACGTGGTCCGATCCGTCGCCCCCTGAGTAACTGTCGATCGGCGCGATAGACCGGCGTCACGCAACTGAACCCGAAGTCTTGGGCACACCCGTCATACTGTTGTACACCGTCGCGCTGAGAACGGTAACGAAAGGTTGACTTTGATCGGTCGGAATGTCTGGGCAGAACGTGAGGAATGAGGCAAGAGTGCAAGGAGGGGGGGCAAAAGAGAGAGGAAGGGAAAAAGGGGAGAAACGCATTCGTAGAGCAACGGAACGTTCCCGTGTCGGAGGCGTATTGGAGCCGCACTGAAATGCGTTTAACGGCGGCGCGGCTGCAAGTGTCTGCCGTGGTGAACGTTACCTTTGACGGCTGCATTGGGCTTTGCCTTTGCTTTTGCTTTCGCTTTCGCTTTCGCGTTCGCTTTCGCTTTCCCGGATGTACGTAACGTTTGTTGATATGGTTCTGAGGAAGAGTGTATGACAGTGCCGTGCCGTCCATGTTCGTGTGCCCTCCCATTGTGTGTATGCTATTGTCTGTGTACTTGAATGATGTATGTAGGTGTTAGTGGACATGTTTTACCAGTGGGGGGAAATGGATCGTCGATAGTTGCCGTCACTCTGTCACGGTCGAGATGACGCACCCTCCGTACAGAAAGGTGTCGAGAAAGTGAGTGTGTGTGTGTGTGTGTGTGTGTGTGTGTGTGCGTGCGTCCGTGAATTGGCAGTGTTTGGAGGTGGGCGTGCCCTGGATGTGGCTGTTCGTTAGGCGGTAGTGTTGTGTGGACAGGGGAGGGGCATGCGTAACGCTGCTGGCATGGCATTTCGGGAGATGGGAGGGGGCAAACGAGGAAACGAGGAGCGGCGGCCAAAGACGGGACGGGGAGGGGCGCGGGGTGTGGGTGGCTTGCGCCTGTGCTCGGCGTTGTGGTTTGTGCAAAAGAGGAGGAGAAAAACAATGTGAGTTGCCAGGGAGGGGAGCGGTGTTGTGTTGTGGTTGTCGTGGTGTAGCCGCAGACGCGGCTGTCAGTGAACGTGGCGAGACGGACGGATGCGCGGAGGGGCGGGGGCGGCGCATTTCGCCGGTGCCGTGCCGTGCCGTGCCGTGCCATGCCGTGCCATGCCTGAAAGCCGCGTGGTCGCTGTGTTGTTGGTGGCGTGGGGGCGAGGAGAGTACCGTACGGGTGTGCTTGTGCGCCGGAAATGGCACACTGCGCCCGCCCGTCTTGGAGGCTGATGGCTGTGGTGTGGAAATGGGGCGCGGTGATGTTGAAGCAGTTGAAGAACAGAAAAGAAACCAAGAAAACGGAAGGCGTGATGCGGCGGTGGTGGTGAGAGCGGGAAAAACAAAACAAAAAAAAAGAAGGAAAAACAACAAGAAACAAAAAAGAAAACAAAAAGTCTATCAATATTAAAATGTAAATGGAAATGGAAATGGACCCAGGCATAACCTCCCTGCACAAATAGCAGAGAGTCCGATGATAATAAAAATGTGCCAGAATGTTAACGTCCCTACAAAACAAACCCAACGATAATATTAATGAAAGAGTGAACCGTATGTAACATTGCAACAGACATAATGAAACCTGATAAATTGTATAAGGGCAGCAGCGTTGACCTTTGGCCCTGTATTCAGAATAAAAAGAGCCAAAGATCGTTACCCCAATGAAAAAGACACTGAAACACGTATGTAACATAGTAGCGATGGCGAGACATTGTAGCATCTGTGACCAGAGAGTTTGCGCTGGACTGCGCGAGTGTTGCGAGCGGTTCTCAGTCAGTCAGTCAGTAGTCGTCGCGTGCAGTACGCTAATAGTCGTCATGCAGAGCGGTCGGTCAGTAGTAGCAGCCGAGTGCGGTTGTTGTGATGTAGGCGGTCGGCAACACTGGTCAAGATGGTGAATAAGGTATACTGTTAATTAATATAATCATTAGATAATGAAAAATTGTATTTATTGTAATTATTCTCCAACAAGTTCCCCAATAATAATTTTTATTTCAAAAGCATTTTTCAAACATTTAATTTTTTATTGAACTAAAGAGTTCGTTGCACTTCACATTTCATTCCACTTCTTTGAAGAAAAATGTCACTAAAATCACAAAAAAAAAGAGAGAATATTATTATTTGCAATGCAGTTCCTCCAAGCGCTGCGCAACAACCAGAGCAGAAATGTGACATCCATTTATTCGGAGGTAAGACTTTAATTCTGATTGTTTTGCACAGGGCCAAAGACCGATATTTCGGTTTAATTGAAGTTTCTTGTCACTGAACGGACTTTTTTAAATGTTGTGTGAAGACTTTATATTTGAGTCAGATTGCGAATTTCACATTTTTGTTGCCATTTTCAATACCTCTCATTGTGGGCGAGGTTACAATTAGCGCAATGTCCATTAGCATCCGTAAATAACATTGTCCATTATTTTAAATTTTGCTGGGAGGTTACAACACACACACAAAAGAAAAAAAAACAAAAAAAAAATTGCATTTATATCCGCTCCTCAATTGTAGATACCCCTTACACAGCTGTGTGCAATGAATGAGTGCTGGCTGGTAATTAATTGCACTCCTTGGAGGGAAATGCCATAGGACGTAGTCTTTAAAAAGTGAATGTTTTTCGTTAAGAGACAAAAGTTACTTTAGAAAAACAGTAATAGTGGGGCTTTTGTTGTTGAACAAAATAAGTACAATGAACATACGTTATCAGATTTGCGCAATGCAGCGTCACACCACCTTTTTGATTATAACACAATATACTATACATCGTCCCGAACCGTGACCAGAGTCGCGAGACGAGCAGAGCACGCCGCCGACGCCCGCTCAGTACAACCGTCCACCCGCTACTACTGTCGACCGACTACTACCTCTCCCGACTCGCGCTACAATATATATAACAACTGTTCCTGGCGACCCGGTGCGTGCCACTACTGTCGTCTGGCGCGGTCCAAGCGCCGACTAGCAGCGATAAAGAACTCTCTGGTCAGACAGAGATGCTGTCATGCCTCGCCATCGCTCTGGTAATGAATACATACGTGTTGCAGCGTGCGTACCACCGGAACACGCAGTGGCGGAGCCAAAGACTGTGTTGTCGAGGTCGAGTGCGAGTGGGAAGAGAGGCAGCGTCGGCACGGAGATGCAAGCGAGCGCGAGACGCACGGGGGCTGCGGCGTGGCGCGTTTGCGGTCGGCGCCTTTGGTGGCAACGGCCGGGACAAGCAGCGGTGTATGGTGTGGTGCGGGGCGGACAGGGGCGGCGGTGGACGGGGAGGAGGCGGCGCGACGACGGCATGGGGGCGAAAACGGGACGGGGGACGGGGGACGGCGGATGTTGAGAGGCGTCACGCGCGGACAGGACACAGACACAGAGACACACAGATTGGAAAGGGAGGGTGCGCGGTAGTAGTTGGGAATGTGCGTACCGTGCGGGATGGGAGTGGGCGAGGAACACGGTCGTGGCCCCTGTTTTGGGTGCGTGTGATGACGTCGGTGTGTTGTGGGAAGGGAAGGTGCTGTGGCGGCGGCGCGTAATGGGCGTAGGCCGAAAAGAGAAAGGAACGTGGGCAGTGTGTTGGCAAGCGTCGGTTCGACTGCGACGTTGATGGGCAGGGCAGGGCAAGGTTAATGGTGGTAGGAGTAGGCGTGTGGGCGCAAAAAATCTGCCGCTGCAGGCGGTGCCGTAACCGCCATGGCGGGAAGGAGAGAGGGCCAAAGAAAGAAAGAAAGAAGAAAAAAAAAAAAAAAAAAAAGGAGGGGGGGGGGGGGGCGAAAGTGGAGAGGCGGTGGTGTGAGAAGGGCGGGGGCGGAAGGAAGGCAGGAAGGACAAGAGGCGAGGCGACGGCTTGCTTTGTGTATCGGTCGGTCTCTGGCTATGCTTCGTTTTCTGCAGCAGGGTCGGTGCGCGGCGTGGCTCGCGGCAGTGGGAACGCCTGGTGGCTGGACGGCCAGCAATGCGGTTGGATGGGCGGCCACAGCACCGCACCTGTGCCCGAGGAGGAGACGCTGGCGGCGGGCCCTGAGGTGAGGCCGGCTCGGCTGGGGCTGTGGATGTGTAGGTGTGGCGCCGCTGCTGCAACAACGAGTAAAACGCGAGAAGAAGGGATGGCGGTAGAGAGGAAAAAAAAAAATATAAAAGGTCGTGTTGTGTTGATGCGCAGGCAGACGCGTACAGAGAGACGAGCCCGGTCTGCAGCAGGGTGTGGCCGTGCCGAGTGCAGAGCAGCGGCGGCTCGGTTCGGTTCGGCCCGGCCCGGCGGGCCGCGCTGTTGTCGCGGACGTGAGCGCCCCCTGGCGGGTGGCCGGAGGCGGCGCGGCGTGTTGGACGTGTGGCTGGTGGCAGTGCACAATTTGCGAGTGGCTGGCGGTGTGGTGTGGCGGTTGGCGCGTCGGGCGGCGGAGAGGTATGTGTTGCGGGCGCCCTTTGCTGCGCTGCGTCGTTGCGTGTGCCGTACAGGGCGGGCGCTTGTCGACTGTGTGGCGAATTGGCGTGAAACGGCTGCCGAGAGGTGTGTGGTAGCGAGCCGGTCGGTGGTGTCAGTGCGAAGGGGAATGTGCGTGCGTTTGGCGGTTTCGGTGTGCTTTTTGCGGCGTGAGAGTGGGAATTAGTGGGGCCGGCTGTTGTGTTGGTTCCTTGTGTCTTGTGTCGCGTAGCGTGATGGCAACGTGGAAGGACGCCGGTTTCGTTTCGAGCCTTGCGTGTGGTTGTCGACGTTGACTGGTTGGCGTGTGCCGATGCACGTGCATGTGTGGGTCGCGAGTGCGTTTTTGGCTGGCTGTGTGTGTGTGTGTGTGTGTGTGTGTGTGTGTGTGTGTGTGTTTTGGGGGGGGGGAAGGGGGAGGCGGTGGTGAAAGTGCAGTCGTTGCCACGGGCGTCGTCGGGTGGGGCTGGCTGGGGCTGTGCGTCGTGGCGGAAAGGTGGTAGGTTGCGGGAAGCGAGCCCGTCGTTGACGGTGTCGCGTGAGTTGTGAATCGAGTGGGGCGCGGGGCGCGGGACAGGAGCAGCGTGCCGCTGCGTCGTGGTCGTCAGCAGAGGCTGTGCGTGTGCTTGTCCTTTTTGTGGGCGGTTCGTGCGAGGCGTTTTTGTTTTGTGTTGCCCTAGTTGTTAGTTTATTTTGTTTGTGTTTGTTATTTTGAGACGACGACTGGTTGGTGGCGTGCGCGCGAAGTGGCGGTGTGCGCTTCCCGTGTCGTTTGTGTTGTTTGGTTTTTTTGTTTTTGTGTGTTTTTTTTTGCACTGGGCCCCGGTGGGTGGGTGCGTGTGTGTCGATTGCCGGCTGGCGAAAGGTGCGCCATCGGCGGGGTGGGTCGCCGGCACAAGTAGAGGCGGCGGCGTTGTTGCTGTTGTTGTGTGGTGTTTGTTTTGTTCGGCTGTGTCGGCGAGCTGTGTTGCGGTGCGTGTGAATGGTGGTGCAAAAGTGCTGGCGTTGGGGCTGCGACTGCGACGGCGGCGAGCCGCGGGCGCGCCATTGATAGTGATGTTGTGAACAGCGGCTGTGTACGGTAGTGGTGTTGTTGTAGCACGACGTGCATCCGGGCCGGCGCGGAAAGCGCAGTTGCGGGCGGTTGCCCTTCGGTGCCAGCCCATGTCGCGTGAGCGGCGGGTTGCTCTGGTGTCGACACGTGGTGCTCTGGGTTGTTGTGTGGTGCCCTTTGGCCGGTGGGGGTGGTTCGCGTGTGTCTCGTTCGCGCTCGGTGTCTGGTCGTGGTCGTGCTGCTCCCCCGTCTGTCGGCGGTTTCCGACGTCGTCTGTACGTTTTTGTTCGTTTGCGGCGTGCCTGCCGACGTCGTCCCGTCGCGACCTTTCAACCGAAAGTGTGGCGCCCGAAGGTGAACGAACGTAACCCTGACCTCGGCGCTTTACGCTGAGCCGAGCGAACCGAACCTAACCTGTGGTGTGGCGAGGTGAGCTCAGCCTGTGAGCCCCTAACGTCTACGTAAGGTAAGCTGTCCGGCTCACGCCTCACGTTTGAACGCTTTTTTAACCTACGTTTGACGCTTCTTAACCTAGCACTGACCCCTTAACCTAACGTGTAACCTAACCTAACCTAACCTAACCTCTGACGCCTGACGTGTTTGAATGCTTAACCTAAGTTTGACGCTTAACCTAACCCAAGTCCCCTTAACCTAACCCACGTCCACCTAACCTAACCTAACCTAACGTAGACGTGTAAACGTAATGTGTAACGCGTAACGTGTAAGGTCGGCTGTCGTGTGTGCTTGACGGCAGATTGGGTTGGTCTGTAGATTCGGATTGCGGTTTGCCTCGGTCGAGGGGTTGGGTCGGAAGCGGCGAGGGGCGGCGGCGCCTGTTGCGCAGGCGGCGTCCGTTTGCGGCGGGCAATTGTTGAGAAACGGCTGTGAATGTTGGCGGGCGAGAGGAGGAGGACGGCGCGCGATGTGGCCCGACGGCTGCGGGCCGATCGGGAAACGGCGGGAGGGCGACGGAAGGCGATGGGGCGGCGGAGGCGCGTTTGCACGGCCGTCATCGCCGCACGCCTCGGCTTGTGTGGCTGTGGCGCCGGCCGCGCTGGCCGGGCTGCCGCGGCGACGGTGTGGGAGTTTTGCCGAAGGTTTGGCCATTGTGGCGGGTCGTCGGCTGGGGCTGTGGGGGCGGCATTTGGGCGGGGGCGGCGATTCTCGGCGGGCCGACCCAGGCTGTAGCGCGCGGTAGCTGCAGTTTGGCCGTGGTTTGCGGCGCTGCCGTGGCGACTGGTTGGCGACTGTGGTGTGGCTGTGTGTAGCCCCATCCTCGGTGGTTTGAAAGGCGCGGGCGGTTGTGGCGCAGGTTTGGGGCTGCTCCGCACAGGCTGTCGGACGTTGGGCGGTAGCAAGCGCGGGAGGCGCGGCGCGGCGGCGCGCAGAGTGGCGGCCGCTCTCTCGGCCGTCCGCGCCCGCCCGCGACACTGGCTGGGCCTTGTGATTCTCTGCTCTGCTGCTGTGCTGTGCTTGCGTGCCTGCCGTCCCGCTCGCTCTCGCTGTGTGTTACGCGCGTCGTCGAAATGGCAGATCAGGCGGCTACGAACGAGACTGCTGCGGCACCCGCCGCCACCGGCACTACGAAGAAGGCCAAGTCTGCGTCGTCTGCGAAGAAGCCGCGCGCCAAGCCTGCGCACCCGCGCACCTCTGAGATGGTGACGGCCGCCATCAAGAGTCTGAAGGAGCGCGGCGGGTCGTCGCTGCAGGCGATCAAGAAGTACATAGCCGCGCACTACAAGCTGGACGCGGAGAAGCTGGCGCCGTTTATCAAGAAGTACCTCAAGTCGGCCGTCGTGGCGGGCGAGCTGGTGCAGACGAAGGGGAAGGGCGCGTCCGGCTCGTTCAAGCTTGCCGGCGCCGGCGGCGGGGGGGCGGCCGAGGGCGGCAAGGCTCGTGCTGGCGGTGCCAAGAAGAAGCGCGCCGCTCCGGCCAGCAAGGAGAAGAAGGGCGCCCGTGCGGCCGGCGCAAAGAAGGCTGGTGGCGTGAAGGCGGCGACCGGTCGGAAGGCGGGCGCCGCCAAGAAGGCGTCTGCGGCGTCGGCCGCTCCCGCGGGTGCGAAGAAGGCGGCTGCGGCCAAGCCGGCCAAGGCCAAGTCGCCGTCGAAGGCGAAGAAGGCCGCCAAGGTTCCGACGAAGAAGCCGAAGGCGCCGCGCCCGAAGAAGGCGACGACGCCGTCTAAGGCGAAGGCTTCGCCCAAGAAGAAGAAGTAGAGTAGAGGAGAAAGAGATGGGGGAAAGGAAGGGTTTGGCGCTTGACTCCGTCGTCCCCACCCCCCGTCGTCGTCTAGTGGCGCGCAAGAGACGCGCGGCCCAAAACGGCCCTTCTCAGGGCCATCAAAGCACGTCGGGGAAGGTTTTGATTGTCGTGTTGCGTTTGGTGTGGGTGTCTGTCTGTATGCCCGTGGGGATGCTGTTTGCGTGCCGTGGTGGTTGGATTGCGGGGGTCGGTGGCGGGTGTGGGCGGCGGTAGCGGTAAGCGGTGTTGTTGTTGTTGTTGTTGTTGTCGTGGTTGATTGTCGCCGTGTTTGTGGCGGCGGCCGACGGTTGGTTTTCTGTCACGTTGTTTAGTTTGAATACGTTGGTTGGCTTGCCTGCGTTCGTTCTTCTCGGATGTCTGTCTTGTCGAGTCGTGTCTGGTCTTTGTTTTGTTCCTTTGTGTGTGTGTGTGTTATGTTTTGCAACGGGGGGCACGTTGAGATGCGGAAGGAGTCGGCGGGGATTTCGGTGGCGTGTAGAGCGAGCGAGCGCGTCGGAGTGGAGTGCGGGTTTTTTTTGTTTTCGAAACGAAAGCGGCGGCCGGCCAGCCACCCGTGCGGTGTGACGTCGGCCGTTGGGTATTGTGCGCTTTGAGCGCCGGGGAGGGATGATGTGTGATTGTTGCGCGCTGCTAGCAGGCAGGCAGAGTGAGCGGGTGTGGCGGACGGACGGGAAGTGGTGGTTTTTGTTTTTGGGTTGCGGGGCGAGAGGCAGGCGACCGACAAAGTTTGCTCGCGACGGAGAGATGTTAGTGGCCCTGAAAAGGGCCGTTTTTGTTTGTGCGGTGCGGTGCCGCGGCGCGGTTTAGGCGCGCTCGCCGCGGATGCGGCGCGCGAGCTGGATGTCCTTGGGCATGATGGTGACGCGCTTGGCGTGGATTGCGCACAGGTTGGTGTCTTCGAAGAGGCCGACGAGGTAGGCCTCGCTGGCCTCCTGCAGGGCCATGACTGCGGAGCTCTGGAAGCGCAGGTCGGTCTTGAAGTCCTGGGCGATCTCGCGCACTAGGCGCTGGAATGGCAGCTTGCGGATGAGCAGCTCTGTGCTCTTCTGGTAGCGCCTGATTTCTCGCAGGGCGACGGTGCCCGGCCTGTAGCGGTGGGGCTTCTTGACGCCTCCGGTGGCGGGCGCGCTCTTCCTCGCCGCCTTGGTGGCGAGCTGTTTGCGCGGCGCCTTTCCGCCGGTGGACTTGCGGGCCGTTTGCTTTGTGCGGGCCATGGCGGTAGCGGTAGCGGAGCGGCGTGCGTGGAGGTTAGGTGTGGCGCGGCGTCCGGTGCTGCCTTGACAACGGGCCCGCGCGCCTCCGTGCTGCGCTTATATGCCCTCGGTTGCGCGTGGTGGGGGGAGGGCGGGCCAGAGTCTATATAGGGGGGCGGCGGGCGCGCTGGGCGCAGACCGTAGCCGACTCGCCAGCCGCTGCAGCCGCTGTTTGTGCACGTTTTGCTTTGCCCGAGGAAGGAAGGATGACAGGCCGCGGCAAGGGAGGAAAGGGGCTCGGCAAGGGTGGCGCCAAGCGGCACCGCAAGGTGTTGCGCGACAACATCCAGGGCATCACGAAGCCCGCCATCCGCCGCCTGGCTCGCAGGGGCGGCGTGAAGCGCATCTCTGGTCTGATCTACGAGGAGACCCGCGGGGTGCTGAAGGTGTTCCTGGAGAACGTGATCCGCGACGCGGTGACGTACACTGAGCACGCCAAGCGCAAGACTGTGACGGCCATGGACGTGGTGTACGCCCTGAAGAGGCAGGGGCGCACCCTGTACGGTTTCGGCGGTTAGGCTGCGTCGCAGCGGGCGCTGGCCTTCCCGCGGCCGTGCTTGTGGGTGGGAGAGACTAGAAAACGGCCCTTTTCAGGGCCACCACACTGTTCGGAAGTTGAAAAGTGCGAAAGAGTCTGTGTTGTTGCTGCGTGTGTGCGCTGTGTTGTTTGTTTGTTTCTTTCTTTCTTTCCGTTTGAGCGACGTGATGTGACTGGGAGGGGAGAAGGAAAGGAAACGTGTCATGTGGCTGGCTGTGTGTGGAGCTGCTTCGTTTGTGTGTCTTTGTATCGATCGCGACGGAGATGGCGGGCTGTGTGTTGTTGTGCGAGAGGCGGTGATTATTTGCTTGCGTGGTTTGGCTCTGTGTGTTTGTTTGCGGCGGCGTTGGGGTTTCCGAGGCAAGGCGTGTGGGCATAGGCGGCCGGATCAGCTGTTTCGTTCGTGTCGACGGCCGTTGCGCGCGGGAGTGGAGGGCGGTGTGTCGACACGCCTCCCTTTAACAATGGTCATTATTGCTGCCGTTGTCGGTTTGGAAGGCGACTGCGACCGTGCAAAATGTGTGTGTGTGTGTGTGTGTGTTGGGCCACACGGGCTGTGTGGGCGACAAGATGGCGGACGTGCGCCGGCGGCGGCTGTGCTGTGACAGTGCAAAGTTAAAACAAAACAAGGTGCGGCGAGGACGACTGCAATTTTGCTTTGGACGTAGGTTTGTGTGGTGGCCCTGAAAAGGGCCGATTGTTGTGGGCCGAGCCGGCAAAGCGCGTTGCGTGCAGGGGAGCACGCGGCGCTGCGATTGCCTGGCCTCCTTTAGGCCTTCTTCTCGGTCTTCTTTGGCAGCAGGACGGCCTGGATGTTGGGCAGGACACCACCCTGTGCGATGGTGACGCCCGACAGGAGCTTGTTGAGCTCCTCATCGTTGCGGATGGCAAGCTGCAGGTGGCGCGGGATGATGCGCGTCTTCTTGTTGTCGCGGGCCGCGTTTCCGGCCAGCTCGAGCACCTCAGCCGCGAGGTACTCCATGACGGCGGCGAGGTAGACGGGCGCCCCGGCGCCGACGCGCTCTGCGTAGTTTCCCTTGCGCAGGAGGCGGTGGATTCTGCCGACCGGGAACTGGAGCCCAGCCCTGCTTGAGCGGGACTTTGACTTGCCCTTGACTTTGCCTCCCTTTCCGCGTCCGGACATGGCGATGGGCTAGCGACGGTGCACACGAAACGGAAACGAAAACGACCGGTGCGAGCGGCAGCGAGTCGAGCAGCGGAGTGCGTGCCGGCGCAGCCGGGGTGGGGGTGCTTTATGGGCTCGGGTGCGGCGGCCGGTTGCGCGCGCGCCCCATTGGTCGGCGGCCGCAACAGGGCGAGCTGGTAAAGGTGCGGCGGCGGCTGGCGGCGGGTGCCACTGTGTGGGGAGACGCTGACTAGAGCGGAGCGCTTGCTACTGGTGTTGCTGCTGCCGTACGTTGGTTCGAGATGCCGCCCAAGACTAGCGGGAACGCCGCCAAGAAGGCTGGCAAGGCGCAGAAGAACATTTCGAAGGGCGACAAGAAGAAGAAGCGCAAGAGGAAGGAGAGCTATGCCATCTACATCTACAAGGTGCTGAAGCAGGTGCACCCTGACACGGGCATCTCGTCGAAGGCGATGAGCATCATGAACAGCTTCGTGAACGACATTTTCGAGCGCATTGCGGCCGAGGCTTCTCGCCTGGCGCACTACAACAAGCGCTCGACCATCACGTCCCGCGAGATCCAGACCGCTGTGCGGCTGTTGCTGCCTGGCGAGCTGGCCAAGCACGCCGTGAGCGAGGGCACGAAGGCGGTGACCAAGTACACGAGCTCCAAGTAAGGAGGTGGCTCTGGAATGGAAGGAAGGATGGAGAAGGCTCCTCCGTTGCGAGAGCGGCAAAACGGCCCTTTTCAGGGCCACCAACTTGCCTTTTGCGGGAAGGGCGGAATTGTTGTTGTTGTTTGTGTGGACGGCTGTGATGTATGTGTGCATTTTGATTGTGGGTGGGGGGGCGCGTCAAAGCGTGTTGCGCGGGGTACGGCCACGAGGTTGGTCGCCGTGGCGTGGAATGGTGGCACGCCTCGTTGGCGTGGTTTTTGACCCATTGGTGTTGTTGGGGTGTGTGTGTTACCCGTCTGCGAGGGGGGACAGTGCGATCGGCGACTTTTGTGTCACCGTAACGACGGCCGTTTGCGGGTTTGTTTTTTTTGCACATCATACATGGCGAGGGTGAAATGTGAAGTGTTTTTGTTTGGTTTTTTTTGCCGCCCACTATTCCCTTTGCTGTACGCCGAGTTTGACAATGGTGCGACGTAACTGCAGCGTGGAGGTGTGTGAGTGACGTTGAAATGAACGTGCCATTAAGACGCATTGTTGTTGTATTGTACTGTACGTGTACGGCGACACGCACGATGATGTACCATTCGACTCTGATGTTTGATAGCCGTGTCTGACTGATTGCGTACGACGCACGCACACCGATGTCGTCATTCAAGATGCACGCTAGACGACGACGGCGGCGGCGGCGGTCGTTTGTTTGGCGAATGTCTGTACACGTGTTTGTCTGTGTCCATCCGGTATGTATTTGTTTGTTTGAAAGTGTTTTGTGTGTCGGTGACGTGGTCCGATCCGTCGCCCCCTGAGTAACTGTCGATCGGCGCGATAGACCGGCGTCACGCAACTGAACCCGAAGTCTTGGGCACACCCGTCATACTGTTGTACACCGTCGCGCTGAGAACGGTAACGAAAGGTTGACTTTGATCGGTCGGAATGTCTGGGCAGAACGTGAGGAATGAGGCAAGAGTGCAAGGAGGGGGGGCAAAAGAGAGAGGAAGGGAAAAAGGGGAGAAACGCATTCGTAGAGCAACGGAACGTTCCCGTGTCGGAGGCGTATTGGAGCCGCACTGAAATGCGTTTAACGGCGGCGCGGCTGCAAGTGTCTGCCGTGGTGAACGTTACCTTTGACGGCTGCATTGGGCTTTGCCTTTGCTTTTGCTTTCGCTTTCGCTTTCGCGTTCGCTTTCGCTTTCCCGGATGTACGTAACGTTTGTTGATATGGTTCTGAGGAAGAGTGTATGACAGTGCCGTGCCGTCCATGTTCGTGTGCCCTCCCATTGTGTGTATGCTATTGTCTGTGTACTTGAATGATGTATGTAGGTGTTAGTGGACATGTTTTACCAGTGGGGGGAAATGGATCGTCGATAGTTGCCGTCACTCTGTCACGGTCGAGATGACGCACCCTCCGTACAGAAAGGTGTCGAGAAAGTGAGTGTGTGTGTGTGTGTGTGTGTGTGTGTGTGTGCGTGCGTCCGTGAATTGGCAGTGTTTGGAGGTGGGCGTGCCCTGGATGTGGCTGTTCGTTAGGCGGTAGTGTTGTGTGGACAGGGGAGGGGCATGCGTAACGCTGCTGGCATGGCATTTCGGGAGATGGGAGGGGGCAAACGAGGAAACGAGGAGCGGCGGCCAAAGACGGGACGGGGAGGGGCGCGGGGTGTGGGTGGCTTGCGCCTGTGCTCGGCGTTGTGGTTTGTGCAAAAGAGGAGGAGAAAAACAATGTGAGTTGCCAGGGAGGGGAGCGGTGTTGTGTTGTGGTTGTCGTGGTGTAGCCGCAGACGCGGCTGTCAGTGAACGTGGCGAGACGGACGGATGCGCGGAGGGGCGGGGGCGGCGCATTTCGCCGGTGCCGTGCCGTGCCGTGCCGTGCCATGCCGTGCCATGCCTGAAAGCCGCGTGGTCGCTGTGTTGTTGGTGGCGTGGGGGCGAGGAGAGTACCGTACGGGTGTGCTTGTGCGCCGGAAATGGCACACTGCGCCCGCCCGTCTTGGAGGCTGATGGCTGTGGTGTGGAAATGGGGCGCGGTGATGTTGAAGCAGTTGAAGAACAGAAAAGAAACCAAGAAAACGGAAGGCGTGATGCGGCGGTGGTGGTGAGAGCGGGAAAAACAAAACAAAAAAAAAGAAGGAAAAACAACAAGAAACAAAAAAGAAAACAAAAAGTCTATCAATATTAAAATGTAAATGGAAATGGAAATGGACCCAGGCATAACCTCCCTGCACAAATAGCAGAGAGTCCGATGATAATAAAAATGTGCCAGAATGTTAACGTCCCTACAAAACAAACCCAACGATAATATTAATGAAAGAGTGAACCGTATGTAACATTGCAACAGACATAATGAAACCTGATAAATTGTATAAGGGCAGCAGCGTTGACCTTTGGCCCTGTATTCAGAATAAAAAGAGCCAAAGATCGTTACCCCAATGAAAAAGACACTGAAACACGTATGTAACATAGTAGCGATGGCGAGACATTGTAGCATCTGTGACCAGAGAGTTTGCGCTGGACTGCGCGAGTGTTGCGAGCGGTTCTCAGTCAGTCAGTCAGTCAGTCAGTAGTCGTCGCGTGCAGTACGCTAATAGTCGTCATGCAGAGCGGTCGGTCAGTAGTAGCAGCCGAGTGCGGTTGTTGTGATGTAGGCGGTCGGCAACACTGGTCAAGATGGTGAATAAGGTATACTGTTAATTAATATAATCATTAGATAATGAAAAATTGTATTTATTGTAATTATTCTCCAACAAGTTCCCCAATAATAATTTTTATTTCAAAAGCATTTTTCAAACATTTAATTTTTTATTGAACTAAAGAGTTCGTTGCACTTCACATTTCATTCCACTTCTTTGAAGAAAAATGTCACTAAAATCACAAAAAAAAAGAGAGAATATTATTATTTGCAATGCAGTTCCTCCAAGCGCTGCGCAACAACCAGAGCAGAAATGTGACATCCATTTATTCGGAGGTAAGACTTTAATTCTGATTGTTTTGCACAGGGCCAAAGACCGATATTTCGGTTTAATTGAAGTTTCTTGTCACTGAACGGACTTTTTTAAATGTTGTGTGAAGACTTTATATTTGAGTCAGATTGCGAATTTCACATTTTTGTTGCCATTTTCAATACCTCTCATTGTGGGCGAGGTTACAATTAGCGCAATGTCCATTAGCATCCGTAAATAACATTGTCCATTATTTTAAATTTTGCTGGGAGGTTACAACACACACACAAAAGAAAAAAAAACAAAAAAAAAATTGCATTTATATCCGCTCCTCAATTGTAGATACCCCTTACACAGCTGTGTGCAATGAATGAGTGCTGGCTGGTAATTAATTGCACTCCTTGGAGGGAAATGCCATAGGACGTAGTCTTTAAAAAGTGAATGTTTTTCGTTAAGAGACAAAAGTTACTTTAGAAAAACAGTAATAGTGGGGCTTTTGTTGTTGAACAAAATAAGTACAATGAACATACGTTATCAGATTTGCGCAATGCAGCGTCACACCACCTTTTTGATTATAACACAATATACTATACATCGTCCCGAACCGTGACCAGAGTCGCGAGACGAGCAGAGCACGCCGCCGACGCCCGCTCAGTACAACCGTCCACCCGCTACTACTGTCGACCGACTACTACCTCTCCCGACTCGCGCTACAATATATATAACAACTGTTCCTGGCGACCCGGTGCGTGCCACTACTGTCGTCTGGCGCGGTCCAAGCGCCGACTAGCAGCGATAAAGAACTCTCTGGTCAGACAGAGATGCTGTCATGCCTCGCCATCGCTCTGGTAATGAATACATACGTGTTGCAGCGTGCGTACCACCGGAACACGCAGTGGCGGAGCCAAAGACTGTGTTGTCGAGGTCGAGTGCGAGTGGGAAGAGAGGCAGCGTCGGCACGGAGATGCAAGCGAGCGCGAGACGCACGGGGGCTGCGGCGTGGCGCGTTTGCGGTCGGCGCCTTTGGTGGCAACGGCCGGGACAAGCAGCGGTGTATGGTGTGGTGCGGGGCGGACAGGGGCGGCGGTGGACGGGGAGGAGGCGGCGCGACGACGGCATGGGGGCGAAAACGGGACGGGGGACGGGGGACGGCGGATGTTGAGAGGCGTCACGCGCGGACAGGACACAGACACAGAGACACACAGATTGGAAAGGGAGGGTGCGCGGTAGTAGTTGGGAATGTGCGTACCGTGCGGGATGGGAGTGGGCGAGGAACACGGTCGTGGCCCCTGTTTTGGGTGCGTGTGATGACGTCGGTGTGTTGTGGGAAGGGAAGGTGCTGTGGCGGCGGCGCGTAATGGGCGTAGGCCGAAAAGAGAAAGGAACGTGGGCAGTGTGTTGGCAAGCGTCGGTTCGACTGCGACGTTGATGGGCAGGGCAGGGCAAGGTTAATGGTGGTAGGAGTAGGCGTGTGGGCGCAAAAAATCTGCCGCTGCAGGCGGTGCCGTAACCGCCATGGCGGGAAGGAGAGAGGGCCAAAGAAAGAAAGAAAGAAGAAAAAAAAAAAAAAAAAAAAAAGGAGGGGGGGGGGGGGGGCGAAAGTGGAGAGGCGGTGGTGTGAGAAGGGCGGGGGCGGAAGGAAGGCAGGAAGGACAAGAGGCGAGGCGACGGCTTGCTTTGTGTATCGGTCGGTCTCTGGCTATGCTTCGTTTTCTGCAGCAGGGTCGGTGCGCGGCGTGGCTCGCGGCAGTGGGAACGCCTGGTGGCTGGACGGCCAGCAATGCGGTTGGATGGGCGGCCACAGCACCGCACCTGTGCCCGAGGAGGAGACGCTGGCGGCGGGCCCTGAGGTGAGGCCGGCTCGGCTGGGGCTGTGGATGTGTAGGTGTGGCGCCGCTGCTGCAACAACGAGTAAAACGCGAGAAGAAGGGATGGCGGTAGAGAGGAAAAAAAAAAATATAAAAGGTCGTGTTGTGTTGATGCGCAGGCAGACGCGTACAGAGAGACGAGCCCGGTCTGCAGCAGGGTGTGGCCGTGCCGAGTGCAGAGCAGCGGCGGCTCGGTTCGGTTCGGCCCGGCCCGGCGGGCCGCGCTGTTGTCGCGGACGTGAGCGCCCCCTGGCGGGTGGCCGGAGGCGGCGCGGCGTGTTGGACGTGTGGCTGGTGGCAGTGCACAATTTGCGAGTGGCTGGCGGTGTGGTGTGGCGGTTGGCGCGTCGGGCGGCGGAGAGGTATGTGTTGCGGGCGCCCTTTGCTGCGCTGCGTCGTTGCGTGTGCCGTACAGGGCGGGCGCTTGTCGACTGTGTGGCGAATTGGCGTGAAACGGCTGCCGAGAGGTGTGTGGTAGCGAGCCGGTCGGTGGTGTCAGTGCGAAGGGGAATGTGCGTGCGTTTGGCGGTTTCGGTGTGCTTTTTGCGGCGTGAGAGTGGGAATTAGTGGGGCCGGCTGTTGTGTTGGTTCCTTGTGTCTTGTGTCGCGTAGCGTGATGGCAACGTGGAAGGACGCCGGTTTCGTTTCGAGCCTTGCGTGTGGTTGTCGACGTTGACTGGTTGGCGTGTGCCGATGCACGTGCATGTGTGGGTCGCGAGTGCGTTTTTGGCTGGCTGTGTGTGTGTGTGTGTGTGTGTGTGTGTGTGTGTGTGTGTGTTTTGGGGGGGGGGAAGGGGGAGGCGGTGGTGAAAGTGCAGTCGTTGCCACGGGCGTCGTCGGGTGGGGCTGGCTGGGGCTGTGCGTCGTGGCGGAAAGGTGGTAGGTTGCGGGAAGCGAGCCCGTCGTTGACGGTGTCGCGTGAGTTGTGAATCGAGTGGGGCGCGGGGCGCGGGACAGGAGCAGCGTGCCGCTGCGTCGTGGTCGTCAGCAGAGGCTGTGCGTGTGCTTGTCCTTTTTGTGGGCGGTTCGTGCGAGGCGTTTTTGTTTTGTGTTGCCCTAGTTGTTAGTTTATTTTGTTTGTGTTTGTTATTTTGAGACGACGACTGGTTGGTGGCGTGCGCGCGAAGTGGCGGTGTGCGCTTCCCGTGTCGTTTGTGTTGTTTGGTTTTTTTGTTTTTGTGTGTTTTTTTTTGCACTGGGCCCCGGTGGGTGGGTGCGTGTGTGTCGATTGCCGGCTGGCGAAAGGTGCGCCATCGGCGGGGTGGGTCGCCGGCACAAGTAGAGGCGGCGGCGTTGTTGCTGTTGTTGTGTGGTGTTTGTTTTGTTCGGCTGTGTCGGCGAGCTGTGTTGCGGTGCGTGTGAATGGTGGTGCAAAAGTGCTGGCGTTGGGGCTGCGACTGCGACGGCGGCGAGCCGCGGGCGCGCCATTGATAGTGATGTTGTGAACAGCGGCTGTGTACGGTAGTGGTGTTGTTGTAGCACGACGTGCATCCGGGCCGGCGCGGAAAGCGCAGTTGCGGGCGGTTGCCCTTCGGTGCCAGCCCATGTCGCGTGAGCGGCGGGTTGCTCTGGTGTCGACACGTGGTGCTCTGGGTTGTTGTGTGGTGCCCTTTGGCCGGTGGGGGTGGTTCGCGTGTGTCTCGTTCGCGCTCGGTGTCTGGTCGTGGTCGTGCTGCTCCCCCGTCTGTCGGCGGTTTCCGACGTCGTCTGTACGTTTTTGTTCGTTTGCGGCGTGCCTGCCGACGTCGTCCCGTCGCGACCTTTCAACCGAAAGTGTGGCGCCCGAAGGTGAACGAACGTAACCCTGACCTCGGCGCTTTACGCTGAGCCGAGCGAACCGAACCTAACCTGTGGTGTGGCGAGGTGAGCTCAGCCTGTGAGCCCCTAACGTCTACGTAAGGTAAGCTGTCCGGCTCACGCCTCACGTTTGAACGCTTTTTTAACCTACGTTTGACGCTTCTTAACCTAGCACTGACCCCTTAACCTAACGTGTAACCTAACCTAACCTAACCTAACCTCTGACGCCTGACGTGTTTGAATGCTTAACCTAAGTTTGACGCTTAACCTAACCCAAGTCCCCTTAACCTAACCCACGTCCACCTAACCTAACCTAACCTAACGTAGACGTGTAAACGTAATGTGTAACGCGTAACGTGTAAGGTCGGCTGTCGTGTGTGCTTGACGGCAGATTGGGTTGGTCTGTAGATTCGGATTGCGGTTTGCCTCGGTCGAGGGGTTGGGTCGGAAGCGGCGAGGGGCGGCGGCGCCTGTTGCGCAGGCGGCGTCCGTTTGCGGCGGGCAATTGTTGAGAAACGGCTGTGAATGTTGGCGGGCGAGAGGAGGAGGACGGCGCGCGATGTGGCCCGACGGCTGCGGGCCGATCGGGAAACGGCGGGAGGGCGACGGAAGGCGATGGGGCGGCGGAGGCGCGTTTGCACGGCCGTCATCGCCGCACGCCTCGGCTTGTGTGGCTGTGGCGCCGGCCGCGCTGGCCGGGCTGCCGCGGCGACGGTGTGGGAGTTTTGCCGAAGGTTTGGCCATTGTGGCGGGTCGTCGGCTGGGGCTGTGGGGGCGGCATTTGGGCGGGGGCGGCGATTCTCGGCGGGCCGACCCAGGCTGTAGCGCGCGGTAGCTGCAGTTTGGCCGTGGTTTGCGGCGCTGCCGTGGCGACTGGTTGGCGACTGTGGTGTGGCTGTGTGTAGCCCCATCCTCGGTGGTTTGAAAGGCGCGGGCGGTTGTGGCGCAGGTTTGGGGCTGCTCCGCACAGGCTGTCGGACGTTGGGCGGTAGCAAGCGCGGGAGGCGCGGCGCGGCGGCGCGCAGAGTGGCGGCCGCTCTCTCGGCCGTCCGCGCCCGCCCGCGACACTGGCTGGGCCTTGTGATTCTCTGCTCTGCTGCTGTGCTGTGCTTGCGTGCCTGCCGTCCCGCTCGCTCTCGCTGTGTGTTACGCGCGTCGTCGAAATGGCAGATCAGGCGGCTACGAACGAGACTGCTGCGGCACCCGCCGCCACCGGCACTACGAAGAAGGCCAAGTCTGCGTCGTCTGCGAAGAAGCCGCGCGCCAAGCCTGCGCACCCGCGCACCTCTGAGATGGTGACGGCCGCCATCAAGAGTCTGAAGGAGCGCGGCGGGTCGTCGCTGCAGGCGATCAAGAAGTACATAGCCGCGCACTACAAGCTGGACGCGGAGAAGCTGGCGCCGTTTATCAAGAAGTACCTCAAGTCGGCCGTCGTGGCGGGCGAGCTGGTGCAGACGAAGGGGAAGGGCGCGTCCGGCTCGTTCAAGCTTGCCGGCGCCGGCGGCGGGGGGGCGGCCGAGGGCGGCAAGGCTCGTGCTGGCGGTGCCAAGAAGAAGCGCGCCGCTCCGGCCAGCAAGGAGAAGAAGGGCGCCCGTGCGGCCGGCGCAAAGAAGGCTGGTGGCGTGAAGGCGGCGACCGGTCGGAAGGCGGGCGCCGCCAAGAAGGCGTCTGCGGCGTCGGCCGCTCCCGCGGGTGCGAAGAAGGCGGCTGCGGCCAAGCCGGCCAAGGCCAAGTCGCCGTCGAAGGCGAAGAAGGCCGCCAAGGTTCCGACGAAGAAGCCGAAGGCGCCGCGCCCGAAGAAGGCGACGACGCCGTCTAAGGCGAAGGCTTCGCCCAAGAAGAAGAAGTAGAGTAGAGGAGAAAGAGATGGGGGAAAGGAAGGGTTTGGCGCTTGACTCCGTCGTCCCCACCCCCCGTCGTCGTCTAGTGGCGCGCAAGAGACGCGCGGCCCAAAACGGCCCTTCTCAGGGCCATCAAAGCACGTCGGGGAAGGTTTTGATTGTCGTGTTGCGTTTGGTGTGGGTGTCTGTCTGTATGCCCGTGGGGATGCTGTTTGCGTGCCGTGGTGGTTGGATTGCGGGGGTCGGTGGCGGGTGTGGGCGGCGGTAGCGGTAAGCGGTGTTGTTGTTGTTGTTGTTGTTGTTGTTGTCGTGGTTGATTGTCGCCGTGTTTGTGGCGGCGGCCGACGGTTGGTTTTCTGTCACGTTGTTTAGTTTGAATACGTTGGTTGGCTTGCCTGCGTTCGTTCTTCTCGGATGTCTGTCTTGTCGAGTCGTGTCTGGTCTTTGTTTTGTTCCTTTGTGTGTGTGTGTGTTATGTTTTGCAACGGGGGGCACGTTGAGATGCGGAAGGAGTCGGCGGGGATTTCGGTGGCGTGTAGAGCGAGCGAGCGCGTCGGAGTGGAGTGCGGGTTTTTTTTGTTTTCGAAACGAAAGCGGCGGCCGGCCAGCCACCCGTGCGGTGTGACGTCGGCCGTTGGGTATTGTGCGCTTTGAGCGCCGGGGAG